>NW_015544166.1:1096856-1107853 GCF_001515605.1 Sinocyclocheilus anshuiensis
GTAAAATTTCAATTCTAATATTTATGTTTTTTTTTTTTTTTTGCTTTCAAACATTAACAGCAGGGAGATCTTACAGCTTCTCTTTTGTTGACCACAGATTTATAAATTATTCTCGTTATAAATTTGAGAAGATTGTTGGGGTGTGTTGCATTTTCAAATGCGCAATATGAGAGACCAAATCTCTCAGCACTTGCAGAAATTGAATTCATGTGGAGCTGCATCTACTGCAAACCGAGCCACTGAAAACACGGAATTTATGAGCAGCTTGTGTGTAAATGAACACAGTGTCACACTTCAAGCACCCATCATATCTACACAAATTAACTATTTTGGATTCAAAATGGTGATTTTTGCCAAAAGGTGGCAAGTTTGCATCCCTGTATTTCACAACACAATATACAGTTATGTACTCACTGTTATGTTGCACTATTCCTTTCACACGTTAACCAGTCATAAAGCCTGACGTGTGTCCATTTTTGATCCCTGTAGTCATGGCATGTGGACGGCCTCAGGGTACCTCTGTGTACAAGGTGGCAGAGTACGCTCGGAGGTTTGGGGTGCCTGTCATCGCAGATGGGGGCATCCAGACGGTCGGCCATGTGGTGAAGGCACTGTCCCTGGGGTCATCGACAGGTGATTGTTGTTATAGTGCACTTGTAACAATTTAGGAAATGTTGAAAATTAAATTAATGTGCTTTCTATCTGCAGTTATGATGGGATCTCTGTTGGCCGCCACCACAGAAGCTCCAGGCGAATATTTCTTTTCTGATGGGGTGCGACTGAAGAAATACAGAGGCATGGGCTCACTAGATGCCATGGAGAAAAACGCCAGCAGCCAGAAACGATATTTCAGGTACACAGTAGTGTGTGTTTATGTACTACACAGATAAATTATTCAGCAGTTGGAAGCCAATTGCTATGTTCAGAATTCAATTCTTTCTGAATAGTGTGCTGCAACACTATTCTTAATGTATAGTATATAATGATATATTATTCTCATCACATGACCTAATTTTCTTTGCTGATTGGCTCTTTTGGCAGCGAGGGAGATAAGGTGAAGGTGGCTCAGGGAGTGTCGGGCTCAGTGCAGGACAAAGGCTCCATCCATAAATTTGTCCCATACCTCATCGCTGGAATCCAACACGGCTGCCAAGACATTGGTGCAAAAAGCCTCTCTGTGCTTCGGTAAGTATGTGTCTGTGTTTTATTGTGCATTCGGCATTGTTTAAACACTGAAAATTCCGACACTGTTTTTGTGTGCGCATTCAGGTCCATGATGTATTCCGGAGAGCTGAAGTTCGAGAAGCGGACCATGTCTGCTCAGGTGGAGGGTGGCGTACATGGACTTCACTCGTGAGTCACTAGAGGGCACCAGTGCTCAACACTACCTTTAAATGTCAGAGCTAGGATGGGTTTCACTACCTCAAACTATTGTCTTTTGTCTCCACAGTTATGAGAAACGTCTTTACTAATAGAGCGGGCAGAACATGGATGGGAAACAGCGACCAAACACCTCAGACAAATCCTAGAACTTACCCCACCCTGCCAGAACCCGTTCTCCGCTCTTCACCGTTCCTCTGGCACGACCACCACAGTGAGATATGGAGAAGAGAAGTATTAAATGAGTTTGAGAGCAGGACCGCAAACTAATTCAGTCCCCCAAAACATGGCAGTTGCACTCAAGGGAACATCAGGGTTACCCAAAAGCTGCTTGTTTGTGTGTTTTTGCAGCTGTGTTTATGAGCAGACTGGCAGAATCAAGGCAGCATTTGCAGCGAATATAATTGAAAGCCTTTTTTTCCTCCCAAATGGATTCTTGCAACCATGTTTTTGTCTTGAATATTTTTTAAGGCAGCATCAGTGTCTATATCACCATATCCACCTGCAAAATGATAGCTGCCTTCAAACCAAGTTCTCCAGCTATACTTGAGGCAATCTTTTCTGTAGTAGATTTGTAACTACTGAAGATGCTATGAGATATATTTTTATTTTAGAAGGCAGAGGTACATAGGTACATAGGTACAAATTAATGTCAAGTTTGTGATAATTAAATGTCTATTATTGTATTATCGGTGGGTCAGTTTTCTCTACGTCCACCATTCCGCATTCTGTAACTGTGGGTATGATTCATACTGAAAATAATTATACCAAAATTGATATCTGTAGATATATGTAGTTGCTCTGAGAGTGTCATGCTAATGTGTCTGGATTGTATTTTTGACCAAAAAGCTGGAACTTATACTGAAGGGTTTGATGATTATCAAGGTCAATTATGGCTGACTTTTAATGCAGTCTTTGAGGAATTTTACAGAAGAATAGTAATTATGGGATCTGGGTTAATGCAGTTGTGATTCTGAGTGCTGTACAGGTATGAAGAGTTTTCTTTTGCATGCTGCAGTATTCTTTTTTTTATATTATTTACATAACTGCCAAGTGCATTTTTTTGTTAACTTGACTATTTAATCTTCTATAAAAGCCAAATAAATGCTGTGAGTATCCTGGTCTTCTCTCAGGATATGTTTGTCCATCTAAATGTCCCCTACAGCTTTGCGTGTTGGGTGGACCAGTGACATGCCTTGAATTGTGTAATAAATGGACACATCTGTCTTAACCCAAAACATGCCACTCATGCTCGCCAGATCCTGTGTCTTCATAAAACTATGACTGCCAAATGAAGCATGTCAACCATATGAATTTAAATGAGTGTTTTTGTAATACATTTTCAGTACTATTTGTTTAGCTTTTTGCAGTTTCTGCTAGAGGTTTTTTATTTTATATCTTGGCATTAAATATGTGGACTATTATTCAAGCTGTACAAAATTCTCAGTATAACGATGTAGAAAGACACACTTTGCATCCTTTACATCAACTGAATGTTGTTTGTTAGTGTGTTGGTTTTCCCACAGTCACAGTCTCTGACAACTCAAGAGCCAAGTTTGTTTACCGCAGTGTACTCAACTGAGGTTGCATATCCTATCCAATATTGTTTAAAAAAGAAATAAAAGTACTTAATCTGTTACTTAGTTTAGCTTGTTTTGTGTGTGAAATATTTGTGCATGAGACAAATGTCAGTTTTCAATATATTTATTGTAAATCTCCAACAGCCTCTAATGACAAACATTAGATGTATCAGCAGTTTCTCACACGTTTTCAGAACATGCACGCTATAAAATGTACAAAGTAATTTTTCTTCATTTTAATATGTATTGAGTAACAGTGTATAGTTTTTGAAAACATGACATAAGACCTGGCAGATAAGTAAATGATTAATTGTAGTTATATATCAAATATACACTATGAAAAGGAAAAAAATGGCAGGCTATAGTTCAGTTCGTTAAGTGCCACAGAACGACTGAACTTTAGCTATCAGCAGAGTGTGCTGCAAGAATACCTGCATCCTTCTTTTTGTCTTAAGAGTAGTTTTCTCCCTCCGAGTTGATAAAACTGTTAGGCCTTTCAACAACATAATGCATTGTTGCAAAAAACAACAGGTACTTGAAGTTAACTGTGCAATTAAAGACCAGAAGCACAATGAACTTTTCTAAAGGTTTACAAAATTGGATTGGCAGGTTATACTGTATTTAATTTGAAACTATTTTCTGATGCTATGTTGCCTAGTATTTGTTTAACCGTATGGTTATCAGTAGTTCGCACTCTCACAGTATTAATCAGATAGACCAAAAAGTGATTTTGTACAAATTCATACAAACGTCACTGTTAGCATTATAGAGAAAGTTTGAAACTAATGTTTTACAATTACAAATTTATCAATCACCAAAGAACTTTTGTACAAAATCTGCCTAAGCTTCTGGCAATTGGTGGCACTTCTTAAACCTATACAATGATATTGACTTCAGAATCCATCTCTTTGGAGAACTTACCTGACAGAAGCAAACCAACCCTTACAAAATGAAACATTTGGCACAGTTCTAGACCACAAAACATTTACCTGTATGTCTACACAGAGCAAATGTGTTTTGACACCCTGGCAAACAGACTCACCGAATCACCTGATCTGTCCATTACCTGCTCATCATATATCTAAAACTCTTTTGGTTCCTTCATATTACATCATTTTGTTTTGTCTGAAAGTAGAGGTCTCCCCCTAGAGGTCAATAGTCTCACTGCAGATGCTCAGAGCATCAATCTGTCTGCACACACTGATAAATTCTTCTTGGACAGATTGGTCAAACTCTGACTGCTGGTCCATACTCTCCTCTGACTTTAATGTTCTGTAGGGTCTCTGTAAGCTTCCCCTTTGGTGGCCAGAGCTGGCAGTGTGGCTGGAACCCCCACTGAGGGTAGAGGGTGGTGGATGGTGTCCTTCCAGACTAGAGCACAAAACCAAAGAAGAGCCACCCAGAGACTGTCTGTAGAGGGAACAGGAGCTGGAGCTGCCTCTCCAGCGCTCGGGAGATGAGCAGCAAGTTGAAGATGACAGTGAGGGAGATGGGGATGGAGGAAAACCTAATGACGGACCATCTGGTTGGGCTTGAGAAGCAAGGGGAACTTGGGGTAGCACTTCCACACATGAAGATGTTCGGTATAGGCCTGGATCAGGAGTAAGGGTGTCTCTCAAGGTTTGGACACCGCTGGAGTTGGTCTCTCTACCATTCAGGGAGCGGTCACTAGAGGTGAAGGGTCGTAAGGGGCTGAAGAGACTCATGGGAAATAGAGATTCACTAAACAGTGCTTCATCAATGCTTCGACGCAGATTTATGGGCGAAGGAGGGCGCAGGTCCGCTGTGGAGTCACTGGTACAGGATGAACCCACAGAAGGGGCACCAGTGTTGGGTTGAGTGTTGGGCAAGTCCAGGTCAAGGTCACGATAGGCCAAAGCCCGGTTGCTGTGGTATAAAAGGTCAAGGCCATTCAAGCTGCTGAGATGGTCATCCACCAATGTGTACAAGGGTAGGCACTCTGTCTCTCCGTGCCCAATTGGATCACAAATGGCCAGCTTCTCCTGGTGAGACAGAGTCCACTGGTAGCTCCCAGGAATGATAGGTGACTTTGCTGCAAGGAGTTCTGTCCAGCAACTTCCTGGCTGGGGAAGGTGATCAGAACAATAAACTGGCTGAGCAACTACCAGGACCAGTGTGAGGCAGATCACTGCTTCACAAACTCGGCAGCTGAACTGGAAAGTCCACCACGGCCAAGGCCGAAAGGACTCAGCGCTTCCAGCAATTCCGAGAGCGTGCAGCATGGCGTAGAGTTGCAGCCCTGAACAAGCCAGAGAAAAGACAGCACAGAGTAACACTGCGGCTGCTGCCCGGTCCCAATCTCTGCTCTCTGCAAACGGGCAACGGTTGTAGCGTTCGGCTGGTGTTGGTGATGTGTTGTTCAGATGATAAATATGCTTGGAGTCAGCACAAACGTAGCAGTAGAACACGAAATATGCAGCTGATAGGAAAGTCGCCAGAGCCACAAAGGCACCTCTAGAGATCAAGGACAGAAACAGGTAGACTTGCTGGTCAACATGGAGTAATGCAACAGGGCCAAAGGCAGCAGCAAAGTGCAGAAGCACCAAGCAAGCCAGGAAACAAGGTCTCTGAAAGGCGGAATAGGACAGCTGCATACGAGAGCGCATTGACAGGAGCAAGAATACTAGGCCAAAGGCCGCAGTCATGCAGGGAAATGGTGCCTCGTAAAGTAACAGTGAAGCCTCTGTGGATGCCATGCGGTCCTGGTATCCATATGCATCGTACACTAGGGCGAAGGCCCTAGTGCAGCCAGCGGCCACCAGGCAGAGACTAACCAGAGCGAAGTAGCCACAGCCTGATGGGTACTGTAGGGGCAGGCACAGGAGGTTCAGGGTGGAGGCCAAAGCGACTAGACAGAACACAGTGCCCAGGCCGTAGATGTGTCCTTCCCACGCTGAACCCCATGTTGCCAGGGCACTGTTCCAATCAGAATATAGTGCCACAAACATAGGTGGGGCTGTAAATGGGTTGGGACTTTGAGAGAGGTTGGTGGAGAGGGTGGTTGTGCTGTAATTTTTGCTGCTGTTGCTCAGGACAGTGGTGGTGGGCCAAGTGTCACTAGAACTGCAGATTCCAGAACGTTCTGCATTGCAGTCAGGGAGTGCAGATTCTTGGGTAAGATCCGTCAGCCAGTCTTCAGATGTGGTGGTGGCCATTTCTAAAAGGAAGAACAAACACATTGCATTATTAGTACAGGAGACATGTGTAAAGATGTACTACAGATACTGATTCTCAGGAGACTACTCATGTTTTAATTATTCAATGAGTCCCATTTAAATATAAAAGTTGAATGGAAAGCTAGTTACAAAAAAAGAAGCACACAGAAATAAATCAGTAAAAAAATTTTTTTTTACTTATTATTAAAAGGTAATTGGTACTGGTAGTTTTACTGGTACAGGTACTGGTGATTTTCTACCAGAACATTTTCAGTTAAGTTTACGGACATTTCCTATAAACCTAAAACACAACATAATGCAATGGCTAATTTAAAATATGGATAAAACACCTGTGTAAACTCGATATGGAAAATTCCTTATTAGCACAGTACATTGGGCCCTATTTTTGAGGACTTTTCTTGGAGTGTATACAAAATGGATATTCCAGAACAGACAACCAAGGCAGTCATTACTGTGACCAACTGCTGGCAACCTATGATTTGTTTTTCTGTGATAGACATCAGCACTAGAGGGCATTTTTGAGGTGTCTGCCCAGCTGAGCATGTTTCACAGTGGAAAACCAATGGTTTAGATGTGGAGATTCCTAAATTTGGGAAATGTCTAGTGTTTTAAACCTATTAAAAGTAAAACCTCTCAATATGATATTTCTAACAGGGGGAGAAAACGTTGGTGAACATATTTGCCCAAGTAGCAGGGATTGGTGGGCTGCCATGAAAGGCGGAGATACGACATCTGTTGTTTGTATATAAATGTAATTGTGATTGTATTGTTTGATTCGCAGATTGCTCTGGGAGGAGGCTGCTGTTTTAGATTTTGGATTCTGTGGCTTGGCTCTGGTGCTGAGGAGTGTTACATACATTAGAGTTTCTTAGCCTAACAGAGTTGGAACAGCATGTGAAGTTCCATGTGACAGCCATTTCCAAATCTGGAAATGCTTCCTAACGCTTACCAAACATTTTATTTGGAAGTGATGTATAAGCAATCCAAAAGCAAGTCCTCAGATGAACTAACATCACCGTAGAGCATGTACATGTTATGAAAACCCACACAGGTTTGTTTGTGGCATCTAATGTGCCACTGTAAAATGTGATAAGACATTCAAAATATGTAAATCCACATCAACTGATGTGCAAATCCATATGAGATGGATGATATTAGCTTCCACAGCCATATCAGTCCTGTGCATAACAGCGTGGAGATGTACGTCAGCTCTTCAGAGACTGACATATCTAATTACACCCTTTACAGAGCAGATCAGAGTCATAACTCATCTTAGCTGCCACGATCAGGCTTTCTAAAAATGCCGGTGAGTTTACTGAAGCCTTGAGACAGAAACCATGGAGCATTATGGGCCAACAAAGACTAGATGATGCCAACTTTTACAATGTGTTAATGTAGACATTTCTCAAAACAAATCAGCAAAATTCCAGTCCCCATCCCTGTTTCCAATTTCTCTTTGTTATATTCACAAATATGAAGTGATGAAAACAAAATATGCAAATAAAAGCTTAAATGGCCATTCCTTTTACATTTCTGAATGCATATTGCAATGTATATGCATGAATGCCTGTATATTTATATGAAATTATATATTTATATATTAAAATGGATTAGATTAAATGTTAAAAATGGCTCTCTCATCTCACAATGTTCAAAACCCTACAAAAAGAAAATCCATTTCATAGAGTAACCCTCACTGGGTAACTAGAGTGAAGCAATTACAAGTCACAAGTCAAAAGGCAGGCATATTTTTCTCACTGTTTAAGTGTGACGTCAACCCACCTCCACATTGTGCATGGTGAATACATCATGTCTGAATGTTGTTGAGTGCTGGTAAGACCCTGCCTCATTTTAGGTTCCTTCTGTATGCTTTTATGTTGGTAGTGACAGACAAATTCCTGTTACACCCAGAGCCAAATTAACTACTTTGTTTATGACCTTCCTCCTTTTAAAAAAGCAGAGGCCTACGCAGAATCATGGGTCACTCCCAAAGGTGGGTCTGGTATTTTTTGCACTGGTTTTGGCTTTTTTGGCTGATGACCACCACTATAGTTAAATATACTCATCATACCCAGTCAGTGGTGAGCACTGGCTTCCATTTTAATGTCAATGTGTGTTTTTTTGGATGGTGGGAGTAGATAATCAAACCTAGTTGCACTTGATTAATGGTAGCGTGTGTGTAACAGCCACACACTGCTCATTAGATGCTTCTCTTTAATCAACACTACCACAACACTAACCACCAAGCAGTGGTCATTAGATCTATAGCTTGACATCAAGATGGCTGTTTATCCACTTACATTAAATATAGGTTACAGCTGACTCCTGTTTGCAGCAAACTTTGGCTCATTGGAATACACTGACCTGATTTCTTTTCAATAAAACTGTCTGAATGGATGTTCAGCTCTTATTTTCTTTACTCCTTTATGTTGTTCATTCATGAAAAATATCCATTTGTTGTTCATTCATAAAAATATCCATTCTTAATGTGCTTTATTCAAGAAGAATAAGCAGAATGAATTTCTATGTACAGTAAATCCTACAAAAGCATTCATATGTAAATTGCTGAATTGATTTCAATGCGACGTACATACAAAAAGGATTTGGAAATGATTTATACAGAAATTTGGTCTGGATGTGTTTTGATGAATAAAATGAAAGACCCAATGAGTTTAACATATTGCTTTTGCTGTATTCTTAAAGATTAATTAAACGGCTTTAATTCAGTCTCCTGTATTGCTATTTGTGTTTCCCTGTCTTCATATATAAATGTGCTAATCTTAAAATGTTTTTGTCATTCTTTCTGCGTCAATTGTAAAAATAATAATAATAATAAGTTTTACACTAAAGTTTGACAGAAAGGAGGCATTATATTGATCAAAAGTGACAGTAAAGACTATTTTAAATAAACTTTTCTTTCAGTTTCACTAGGCAACTTGTGTTTAAAAACTTAAAAATAAGATTCCTGATTTAGGAAATAGGAGATATTTTTGCTGACTGGCTAAATGGATATTTTTGTGCTTGCTGAGTTAAGAATTTCTCATATTTATACCACACAAAACTGCTTCAGAAGTATTAAAGACCAAACAAGACCAATTAAAGACTGTAAGTAAAGACTGAAAACGAACAATTAAGCAAAAAATAAAATTAAAATTCCGTTACAAATGCCGTTTAAAAGATCAGCATATCAGCTAGAAGAAACCAGTTTATACCAGCATGGAAATTAATGCTGGACTCAGGAGGGTAGTCTCTTGCTTTCTAGATTCTCTTGCTATCAAATGCCAATCCAAATCAAATGAGCTCAAGATGGCATGAAAAACAGCTTTAGCAAGTGTCCAGCTGTCTTGATGAGAATAATTAGTGTTTGATTAACTAAAGGCTGTGAGAAGTGTGTCACTCTGACATGAGGAGAAAGTGTATGGTAGGCAGACACAGGAAGAGTGGCGAGAAGGCCGGGCACTGATAAGAGGGATTGTTGTGGCAGGTGCCTGCTAGTGCCCTCCACCCTCAGGGGTGTGGAAAATATGACTAGTCACTAGGATGTGAGCCAGAGTTTCAGTCCAGGAATCAATCAAATCTCAATGACCCTGATCCCTGCACACACTGGATTATACTCTATTTGTGGAACTGTGTGCACATCTATCAAAACAAAATACCTCTAGAGAACACAGACATGTAAACATAGCAGGAATTAAAGTCAGGTTAACATCATCATCCCATGGGGTTTCCATAATGTTGTTGTTATGGCCATGCATTGTAATAGTACTGGATGGGAGTTCAGGAAGAGGGGACAGGAAGCAGACCAAAGGCAAACAACTCCACTGATCCACATGGGGTTAATGGGGTTTCAAATGATAGGTAGGGTCAATTGTTGATGGTGCCACCCCGGGTGAGTCTATATAGACATCTAACATTTTGGGTTAAAAGTTTTTGCCCACAAAGTCTGTTCAGACATGTCACTCAATTAAATAGCTTTAATTTCATGGTTACATTTTATCTTAAGGTCCAATTCTCGCTATTAACAAGCCATTAACTACGATTTTTGCCCCAATAAACTCCTAATCTGCTGCTTATTAATAGTTAGTAAGTGGTTGTTAAGTTAGTAGGGCAGGATTAAGGATGTAGAATATGGTCATGCTGAATATGTGTTTTATATGTACAAATAAACAGCCAATATGTCAATAGGCATGCTAAAACGCAACTAATTAATAGTGAGAAATGGTCCCTATACTTAAGTGTTACCCATTTCACTGTAATGTCAGATTACTTTTCTTAGGGAATTAATTATTATTAAAGGTCCCATGGCATGAAAATTTCACTTTATGAGGTTTTTTAACATTAATATGAGTTCCCCTAGCCTGCCTATGGTCCCCCAGTGGCTAGAAATGGCGATAGGTGTAAACCGAGCCCTGGGTATCCTGCTTTGCCTTTGAGAAAATGAAAGCTCAGATGGCCCAATCTGGAATCTTCCCTTTATGTCGTCATACGGGGAAATATAAAAACATCCAAAAAGCAGCATGTCATGGGACCTTTAATTAATTCAGGTTTTGAGAGGACTCGAATCTGAAAATACGAAGTCAACCTGATTAGAACTGATTTCAAATTTGATAGTTTACACTTTATCAACTACTCGTCCCGCGAGACGTTAACGTCCGTGTATATTAACGATTCTGTTCATATTACTTCGTGGCCAACGACACATAAACAAAATGGTAATCTTATTAATTTTGAGCAAGGTAACAAGATCTTGGCAAGGTTCAACTTTAAAATTACAACACAAGACAATGATTCTTTATAAATGAAACAAGAATTTATTGGCTATTCTAGATTACATTAAACT
>NW_015544166.1:1107954-1112406 GCF_001515605.1 Sinocyclocheilus anshuiensis
CGATGTCCAATGTGGAAAGGATCGTTGAGCCTTTGATTTTGGGAATCTCTTGGTCCAACTGAGTCATAGGCCATCGCGATAAGGGTATTTGCTGGTTTAATTTGCGATAGTCAGTGGTGGGCCGCCATTTGCCATTGGGCTTTAGAACTGGCCATATCGGGGCAGAGTACGTACTGTTGCAGGGGCGGATGACCCCCTTTTCCAACATGGAGCCTATGATTTCTTGCACTGGCTCATATGACGCTATTGGAGTCTTGTACTGTCGCACAAATGTGGGTGGTGCATTTGGGCTTGTCGGGATGCTCACACTGTGGATGTTGGTAAGGCCACCTAAGTGATGGCAATGGTTTCATTGGGTCTTGAACGTTACTGTGTCATCACATTCATCTGACATTAGTTGGACTGGTATGGGGCCTATAACCGGTACCATTAGCTCAAAGTCATGGAACGCCTGGTTGATGAGCCATCCCAGGTGACTGGCTTTGGGAATGTTGATATCTTTGGCCGTACAGTTGTTGAACAATACGTACACAGCACGAGATGACACTTCAATGAGAGGTGTGGCTTCCAAGGTCAGTCCTAGTCTTAGGCAGGTCCTGGAAGGTTGGAAGAAGCCTAGCTTACTGTCGAGAGAGTGGAATGTTGATGTCTTTGGCCGTACAGTTGTTAAACAACACATACACAGCACAAGATGACACTTCAATGAGAGGTGCGGCTTCCAAGGTCAGTCCTAGTCTTAGGCAGGTCCCGGAAGGTGGAAGAAGCCTAGCTTACTGTCGAGAGAGTGGCCAGGTCGCATGTTGAGGCGGACGCTGACACTCTTGCTGTAGGCAGGTATTGCGGCTTCTCGTTCGTTAATCATGGCGCATGCCTCTGGCATTGTTTGACCAGATCGAAGGTTCTTGAGGTTGACTGCAGTGGTCAGTTGGTGTGACAGAGGAGGTCGGAGGGGACGACGTCTGAGTCTGACAAGGACGCCGGCTCTCTTCCCCCTTTTCCGGCGGCGTTTCCTCGGTCGCGACCGTGCGGCCCAGACAAAGGGCTCTGATGCGGTGTCTGTAAACAGAGCGCCGGCGTTCAAGAACTCAAAGTCCGGTTTGCGTTGCGCGAGTTTTCTCGGAGCTCGCAACACGGCTGCCATGCTCGGCGCCATCTTGAACACACATTTTGTCTATCTTTGTCTATCTGCATCATCTTGATTGCCATCTTTGTCTTCAGTGCCTCCGTTTGTCGTCAGTGTACTCATTACCTCTGTCTACAGTACCTTCGTGTGTCTCCATTGCCTTTGTCATCATTGTCTGTGTCAGCATTTTTCTCCTTGTCTCCTCTTTGGGTTGTGTGTGAATTCTCCGTGCTATTGCCGTTAGTCTTGTTCGAGTGTTTGTCAGTCGACTTCGGTTAGTCCAGTTTCCCTCTCGTTAGTCCTAGGTTCCTTGTCTCTGTGTTTAGTCTATAATCTAGGTACAGTCCTAGTGGTTTAATCCTTTTATTTCTAGTCCTGAACTCTTATTATGATTTTTTCCCTTTTCATTTTGTTATCCTTGTGTCGTGAGAAGTTCCAGTTTTATTTCTAGTCTTTGTTTTATTATTTTATTTTTCTGTCAGTTTCAGCAAGGTCGCTGTTTTGTTTCTATTTTAGATTTTGGTTTATAGTTCCTGACCCTTTTCTCCCAAGTTTTTCAGAGGGTTATCCTTTTGTTTTGAGAAGTTTCAGTTCTTATTTCTAGTACTTATTTTATCATTTGTTTTTTTCCCCCTTCCAGTTTGTTTTCCTACCCTCGTTATTTTATCCTTTTGTTTTGAGAAATTTCAGTTCTCATTTCTAGTACTTATTTTATCATTTGCTTTTTTTCCCCTTCCAGTTTGTTTTCCTACCCTCGTTATTTTACCGTTCCCATTTTTGATCTGTGTCTTCTCTTGTCTCCCCTGTTGTCTGGTCATTGAGTGTCTGCCGAGTGGTGCCTGCCCTGCTTCCTGTGTTCCCCCTGGTTGCGGATTCTCCTGATCCGGCAGACCTGTCTGGGGCTTCAAGAGTCACCACCCCCAGGGCCAAGCCTGTGGTGCCTTGAGCTGCTACCTTAGCCTCCTCTTGCCACTGAGTCTGGAGTTACCCCCCCCCATCCGTGACCAGCCCATTCTCTTGTTGTGTACCCTGCCTTGTTGTGTGACTGTCTCCCTGCCTTATCCTGTTGTGTTCTTAGTCTGCTAATAAATTGTTTCCCCTGTCCATTCTGCAGTTGGGTCCTTCCCTGAAAACCTTGACACATTAGCTTCAGTTAGCTTAGCTCATGCTTGGCTATTTGTTTACAAACAGCTCAAAAATGGCGCTGGCGAACTGCGCTTGCGCACTTGTAAGTAACCTCCGGAAAAGGTTTCTTAGAACTTCCGGGTTACGGGTGTTACTATGGCAACGTACTTTGCAATACGCTAGCATGCAGGTTAGACAGTTTACGGTTACAAACAGCTTACATTCTTCATGTGAAAAGGCGGCGCTTTTCACACTGAACAACCAAAAAGCACTGTTTAGACTTTTCTTTATAGTGCTGTGTAACAATCTCCACTCGTTTAGAGTGAGGTAATTTAATCTACAGATTTACTGCAATTAAGTCACTGTCACTGATATCTCGGCGGATATCAGCACATATTTATACAGACAAAAACACACGTGGATTTAACCACAATTTCACTTGATCAAGATTTCACAATTCTCCCATAAAATAACGTTCGGGCACTCTCTCTGAGCACCGCGTTTCAAGTTCACTAGTTTTTTAGTGACTAAATGGCAAAAGCATTAATTAGCTAAGTTAATGGTCTCAAGCCCGGGAGATTTACTAGCATAGACGAATTTGGAAGTGTAACATGCACCAACAATGCCTTACATCAATAACCACTGGCTTGACCTGTAGTTTATCAGTTAGCGTGTTTTTGTGAAGATAGGGATCGCAGTGAGAGCAAATTTCGATTCAGTTTCTTAGTGAAGAGCCATCTTGCCCAACAGAATTACAAACCAACAGAAATTAATCTAGATGAATAACTGCTTGTTTATCTGCAATTACACATCTAGATTAATTAGTTTGTTTTATTTTAGTATTTTTATTTGCTATTATAGTATTTATTAATTTTGAATTAGCTTTCATTTTTATGCTTTAATTTCTGTTTTATTTCAGTTTTAGTTATTTTAGTACTTAAACTTATTTTAGTTTTTCATCTAACATTATATATATATATATATATATATATATTTCAGCTTTATTTCAATTAACAAAAATGACATTTTTGAGAAATGAAGAAAAGAATAATTGGTAAATACTAATGCAAAACTAGTCTGAGACTATGGGTGTTTGGGAAAATGGTTGTCAAGGTATATGTTTATACCTAATTTTGTTATAAACTATCAATTCAAACAGTTCAGTCTAATAAATTTGTGTGCTATACATTTTTATGCTCCAGTTGAACTGATTTCTGAAAGGTGCCCTGCTTTGTGTTTGACGAGTTGTTCATTATCTTAGCAACATGTTAACACCAAATTCTATTGGGATTAATTGCGAGTAGTATCTCCGATGTAGAACAAATTTTTTTTTATTGGTCACACGTTATTTTAATTCGCACGTGAGTTTAAAATATTCTAGCTGAGCCCCCAGCGTGAGTTTTTTTAGGCGACCGTTATTTTGAAATGTAGCGCCTTATTGTTTCCATGGCGACATGTCATGCTTGTCATGTGACACAACGCAGCCACAATAGTGCTGTATGACATGTAGAGCACTGTTTTTATTGGTTTTATGTAAATTTTCCTTTTTCATTAAAAAAATTCCTTATTTGTTAACTACATCATGAAATATCTGATATTCTGTTTTTCAAATACAAGTTATTTTGCTGTTTAAACACCTTTATAATGATCATGTTTGACCCAAAATGCACAATGGGCAGTGCCATGTTAGTTTGCGGTGCAATCCAGGGAATCGGAGCTGTCCGATTTACAACACGTAAATTCATTCACGTCTCCCAAAAGACATGAAAGTAAATGGCTGGTAAACTGGGGCAAATAGAATAAACTTTATAGTTACCTACCCAATCTGTCAGGGTTGGGGATGAAGGACGGAGCGAGGACTCAATAGTGCGGGAAGATAAGGGCTTTATTAATAAAATAAAACAAAACAGACAACAAAAACTACCCCGTGGGGGAAAAACAGGCTGGCAAGGCTAGGCAAGGCAGGATCTCGACACGACAGGACAAGACAGGACACATCCAGGGAGATACGGTGACGAACTGACCCCGGACTGCAAACACAGGGAGAATAAATGGAGAGCAAATGAGGAGGGTAACGAGGGAACACATGTGGGGCAAATTAACCAATAATCAGGTAACAAGATGGGTGGGGTCAAGACAATTGACATGAGAGCACATGGCACACAGGAAACAAAGACAAAAGCCATGTGCTCACACAAAACAAA
>NW_015544166.1:1113477-1120767 GCF_001515605.1 Sinocyclocheilus anshuiensis
TATGTTAATAACAGGCATGCTAATAAGCAACTAGTTAATAGTGAGAATTGGTCCCTATACTAAAGTGTTACCTTTTTTTTGTATGCAATTAGCATATACACCAATGCGTCAGCTGATCGAATCACCCAAGACTGAGGTGTAAAGAGGATCTGAGAGTTTTCCAGGTTGTCAGAATGTGAACCAGCAACAAGTATTTTAGGATTAGAAATTCAGACATGACTCGCTGATCCGATAATAACAGCACCCTCTGCTTAATTATGGAATACAGTGCTGTGATTTCGTTACAAGTACTCATTCAGATTTCATCTATCCTGCCTCACTTTCAATTTCTGCTCTCTCTAATAATAGATGAGTGGACAGCAGGGTAGGATGATCCCGTTCATATTGATGAGGCCTGGGTATGCTGACTTAAAGAAGAGGGCAGTGAAGGAGAAATGACAGGAAGGAGACAGGAAGACCTTCTGATCCACTTCCTTCTCACAGGACATTCAATTTTCGGGTGAGGTGAATGTGTGTGCTAGATTTAGAAACCTTTTGCATCTTTAATTTGAGATACGGCAGCTGCAGTTTTGTGGGTCGGATCTCTGCATGCAGTTTACTTTATGAGACAGCCCATAAACACACAGATATTCTCGCAACCTGGTTCTTGGATCGTTGTGGCATATTTTGTCCATCTATTAATGGAATTTAGGTTATCCCATTGAATGCAGCGGGAAGAAAGTAGGTTAGCTGCCACAGAAGAGAAGCTGGGTCGAAGATGCACCTCATGATCAACAAGGAAGGTGACGTAAAATGGCACACTTAACGCCATATGTTGATAGATCTGATCTACTGAGACACGTTGCGTAACTCAACTCTCTTGGGCAGTTTAGTGGTCGGCTTGTTTGTAGGAGGTGCCAACTATGAGATAAAAGTGCTCGTTTCTTCTCCCTCTGGAAGCAATTACTGGCAGGTAACAGACGGTTGGTCGTGGAGCACTCGGCCATACCATACCAACAGATATCTTCCTCCAAATCATGTGGAGGAGGAGGAAGAGGAAGAGTTTGACTTGCATTTTTCAGTGAAGGAAACAAGACAAGTTGGCTCACTTGTTACTGTGTTTGGGAAACATATTACATCCTTCCAGCTGATGTGTGCATTATTTAATGTTAAAATACATTATCCTAACCCAGTATAATGTGCAGAAACAAGTAAGCCATTTCAAGGTTGATTCCTTTAGAAAATGTATCAAAACTTTTATCTTTTTGTTTGGACATCCCAACCAATCAGACACAGCTACACAGGCTCAATAATGTTTGTTTTGAGGCAGGACTATCTGTTTGTTCAACCAACGGAGAGCTGGTATGATATTCTTAAAGGGATATTTTACACAAAATCTACCTATCCTCATATCTTCAAAATTTAGCAGAATGCACTATTTGTCCTTTTCCATACACAATTATAATGAATATTAGAGCTTTGAATCTCCAAAAATGGTCCATAAACATATCATAAATGTGGTCCATATGCACTATATACCAACTCTTCTGAAGTCATATGCTGGTTTTGCGTGAGAAAGACCAAAATAAAAGTCTTTATTCACTGAAAACACTAACATCCATCCTAGCAGTACCTGGAGTATTTATGGCAGTTCACGAGTGAAGTAGTGTCAAATGTGTGAACAAATTGTTCTTTTGAATCAGATCTTTTGGGTTAATTGGCTGATCTAGTGAAGTCACAAATTAAAAGATTCACAAATTACACTGGTCTGGTTCTTGAGACTCAATGGGCCTGCTCCAATACCCACACATGCGGCCTTTGTACTTGAGCACTTGTCTACTTTCCTGTATTTGGCAGGCTCAAGTGTTCAAGTGGGCATTTACTTTTGTGGACTGATACTTTTGTGATAAAATACATGTTTGGAATGACATGAAGTTGGGTAAACTACGACAATTTTTCATTTTGTGTGAACTATTCCTGTAACAAATTAGTCTGGGCGGCTTGAATGTAGTGCTATTTACTCAGGTCAAAAGTTTCTCAATTATACTTGTATTTTGAAAACTGGTTCATGTCCCAAGATGAAAATCGGAGTATAATTATCACAAGTGTAGATTACATAAAGGCGTGTATTGCATCAGTTTTAATTACCTGTGTTCCTGAGAGTCGTCACGCTAGCTGATGTTGTCAGTTCATCGTGTTGCTCTTGTGTTGTCAGATCAGCACTCTTCCCCATTTCCTTATCGCCTTCCTCCCATGGAAAGCCTGCTGCGAAAACAGAGCACACAAGTCTGAGAATGTGGTGCTAAATGAAAGTTATGACTGAAAGAATGGAGAAACAGGAACATTTTCTAACCTAGTTATGTCAAACAGATTTCTGCAGTATTCCGGGCCAGGCTTCAGTGGCACTGGAGTTGGCATCTGATAGTTTAATTACAATAACTTGACTTTCATGTTTGAATATGCGCAGCCCACTCTACAGCGACTGTGCTTCATTACGGATCAGAAACGAAAACCTTATCTTTGTGACGAAGCAGGATTATCAGATTAATCCGAAACAAAACTTTCCTATGAGAAAAAGCTACAAACAGACACTAGGTTGTGTGTGGCTGTGTAAAACTCACACATACCTTACTAGGACCGAAAAGAGACCTGACACAATGAGGCCAGAGTGTTTAATATCTGGTCACTGGTCAATGATTCCCACAGATCCAACTCAAAGCTTGTCCTATTAAGCACCACACATCAAACTTCCGTGTTTGTTACATTCTTTATGAATAGACTTTACGATGGAATATTTACATTCTCAAATGTGTAACTATGCAGATGTTTGGGCATACGTGAGCGTATAGACTCTATGTATGGATGTGTAGCGTCAATGTGCCCAAATAAGTGTGCACACTTGTGTGTACATTATGCTGAGTGAAAGCTTTCATTGCTTAGACACAACCATGATCTTTAGGGTGACTTGAAGACTGTTTGTGTGTCTACATTAATTCCTTGTGGTAACTGCTTAAGACCTGCATGATGTTATTTTTTGTATATTGTCAGGATTCACGTTTCAAGTCTGATCACAGCAGATCTTCGCTCTGGTGCTGATACGGTCTCTCATTAGTATGAATAATGAGCTCTGCAACAAACCAAGCAAGGAGCCTACAGATGATTTATCTATCATCTGTATATATCCATCCATCTCCATCCATCAACCCACATCTAATCCATCAATATCTTTCCATGAATCTATATATTTATCTATTCCTCTATATCTAATGTATCCATCCATCCAACCAACTTCCCATACTTGTAATGAGAAGTGCTTAAAGGAATAGTTCACCCAAAAATGAAAATTTTGTCATCATTCACCCTCATGTTGTTCCAAACCTGTTTAAGTTTCTTTCTTATGTTGAACACAAAAGAAGATATTTTGAAGAACCAAATGGTTGTTGGTCCCTATTGACTTCCATAATAGGGAAAGAAATACTATGGAAGTCAATGGGGACCATCAACTGTTTGATTACCAGCATTCCTCAAAATATCTTTTATGTTCAACATAAGAAAGAAACTCATACAGGTTTGGAACGACATGACAATATTTTCATTTTTTGGGTGAACTATCCCTTTAACAAAAGAGAACCTTTAAGAGCTCCTTGTGGTTTTTCATCAACACAAAAGAAATTCAGCCAGCCATAAATATTAGTATTATGAGTTTATACAGTAGTTGTTTAGATTTGTTATTTTACAGTGATATATTTTAATAGTATTTTTTCCTCTTTTGCTTCTATAACAATAACAACAACAACAACAATAATAATAACAACAATTAGTTATTATTTTTAATTATAGCCATTTTGATATCACAACATTTTGGCCAAATTGTGCAACTCTACAAGCAAACCTGGATTCGCAATCTTAATTTTGAAAAGAAAAATTGTAATTTGATTTTGATTTATATATTTATCTATCCATCTATATATCCATTTATTTCTATGTATCTATGCATTCCTCCAACATTAGCCTTGCACTGAATTACTCTCCACTGTCTCTTGATGGGTGATTTAAAGATTCAGACCATTACACCAGCTGTGTTCAAATGAAGCGTCAAACGGCTCCCATCACTCTCCGTCAGAACCACCCAGATCACCAATCCTCATTAGATGATGAGAAATGTTCTCTCAGAGCTAGTTATTCATCTAAGCAACCCTCTTTACCTTCATCTTCCTGCCTTGTTCTCTTCTACCCTCCTCCTCCTCTCACCCTGGTCACCATTAATAAAGAGGGAATTAGATCAGAATTTGTAATTTTGACCCCTGCACAGTGTGACATAAATCATTTAATCTCCCTCATGGGGCTGAATGTGTGTGTGTTTGTGTGTGAGATTATGAACACAATTCAGTATGTTCAAGTAAAAAAGGCCAGTCTGAATTTCATTTAAAAAGGATTTTTAGGTTAAAAAACATCACTAAATTTCCTTCTGTTTGGATTCAGTGAAGTCTCACATAATCTCCACACAGGCAGTAATGATTTGGTTAGTCTAGATGCTTTGAAAGAGCCTAATCATAGGATTAACCTTCTATGAAATGATAGTGAAGTAAATACTTTAAGTGTATTGTTTGTGAGTGTGTGTATGTTCTAGTGACACCCTGCACATGCCTCTGTCCTCAGTTTACCCAAAACACACCGTCAACAATATACTACATAGCACTTTTCAGCAGTGTTGTCATGACAACAATCACATTGTAACCAGAGCCGTAACCTTGACAACCGTTTGGTTATGATCTAGCATATTAACAACCCTAGAGTTCAGTGGTATTTCATCCCAAAGAAAAGAAATATAGAATTTGCAAAGTGATGAAGATTTTGTATTATTTTCATTACAATTAAAACCTTTGTGTGGTCAAAATTTGACATTTAGAAATTTTAAAAATCGTAGCTTCATCAGAATGGTACGAAACTTGGCGACTTTTATGGCACTTGGTATGTGAACACACAAAAAAATTGAGGGCATGACTCGAAAAAGCTAAGTGTTACACTCATGGTCTTCGGTCAAAAATGACCTACCATAGGAAGTGAATGGGAAATGGGAAAAAATTGTGAAAATACAGAACATTTTTGTGTGCACAATCTACAAATCCCCCACGATGCAGAAAAAAATTGCACAGCAATGAAGGGGTGAAACTCTAAAACATCTAGAGTGCAAAATCAACACACCCACTCACACTCACACACAAACACACACCCCTATAAACTGGTGTGCCTGTAACACAGCAACTATGTAAAATAAAATCAATAATTCAACTACAATTTAGTAAAAAAAGTGGACAGCAAGGAAGGGGTTACACTCTAAAACATCAAGAGTGCAAAACAGACACATCGCTTTCTGTGTTCAGGTTTGACTGTAGTAATAATAATTCAAAAACGGATTTCAAATCAACATTTACAACAACAAAAAATATAAACCTTGGCAAAAAGCAGTCTTTGAGAATGCCTAAATATACATTTAAATCCACAACCTAATAAAAGTAAATAATTATGTATAAAAACAAGTAGGGAATTCAAAAGCCTCCCTATAGATTCCTATACAGGCATCTAGTGGTTACACCATGAAATTACATGTTTTTCTTTCTTTGCTCGCACCAGGAGGTGCTAATCTGCCTTCAAAAAATGGATTTTAAAGTCCTAGTCTGTATTTTAATCTGAGATACTGCATTAATTGAAAAATAATTTTAAAAAATTAGAGACATTTTTTTTGTACTATTTTCAATGGGAAAAATGTATAATTATTGCATAAATATTAATTATTACCATAACATTTTCTCAAAATACAAAAGAAAAAATATTATTGATCAAAAATATATTAGATTGATTTTACGGAAGAAAAAAAAAAGAGTTAAATTTCAGGTGTCCGATCACTTTTGACCGCAAAGACCATGAGTGTGATTCACAAATAAAGGTTACATTTTCCAAATTTTCCATTTTCCAACCTAATTCTCATTGTCGTATGAGAAACTCATTTTTCATAACTATAATTCTATGATTGTCTGGAAAATGTTTATTTTAATTCACATAAGTATAGTTCACTAAATAACTGTACTTTAGGAATGCAAATTTTAGATAAAAAGTTACTTTTTTCCTTTTTACTGTAGTAATAAGAATGGGATTTCTGCACATTATGAGTGGTAAAACAAATATGTATGTAATAGGTTTTATTTTATGTTTTTTTTTATTTTGATTTTAGTGTTATAGTATAATATGATCAGGGTTTCCAAGTCCACAGAAATGCACTACTTGTAAACTGTTGCTGCCATGGGTTAATTTTTTTTCTTGCCGTATAAAGGTTTGCCATATTGAATAAGTTGTATTTGACTGAAATGTGTATAATGAAACAGTTTACCCATTTTTAATCTATCAATGATAAAACTGTGCTAGATGAAAGATTTTGTATGAGTGGGATACTGGTAGGGAGCCTTTATGAAAAAAGACTGTGTTTATGATATAGTGATTTTTATTTTGTATAATGCATAACATTGACTGTAAATCATGTATTTTAAGAATTGGAGTAGCATATTTTGGGTTTGATTGGGATAGGGTCATTGGACAAGTTTTAGGCTATTTTTGATTGGCCTTTAGACTAGTTTTGTTTCGCAGACCTGGCAACCCTGCATGTGACCCAGACAGTGTTTGAGAGATTCAGGCTTGTTTCCCTTTCCAGTCTATCACTATTCCAACACTCCTTTCTTTCCTGTTTAATGATCTCCTCTTTCCCAGTCTCCCCTCCTCCTCTCAGTTCCTGTGCGGTAATTGACCTTGCTCTCAGCTCCGGCATGTTTTTGAGGTGGGGGATAAGCAATTTGTGGCTGCCTGCACCTCCAGAAGACAAGGTGAACCAAACATTAGTCAATAATTTGCTGTTTCACACACCCACAACCCACATACCCACAAATGCAGAGGCAGTGTAACATGCTCTTTAGAGTACGAGCCATGTTTCTGCAGTGCATTCTAGAGGTGCAGGGAGCATATTTATGTAAAACCCTTTTTGATGTATCTATTGCTAAATTTACATTATAGTGCCACAATACTAAATTGTCTTTAATTTTTGGAAATTGGGTTGTAGAATCACTTATGTGATTAATTTGCATGTGTCAAATGTTTACTGATTGGCTTAAATAGATAGTCCATCAAAAAATTATTTCTTCTGTGGAATACAAAAAATACAGGTGCATCTCAATAAATTAGAATGTCGTGGAAAAGTTCATTTATTTCAGTAATTCAACTCAAATTGTGAAACTCGTGTATTAAATAAATTCAATGCACACA
>NW_015544166.1:1120970-1144241 GCF_001515605.1 Sinocyclocheilus anshuiensis
TTAAACTACTTCAGTCTGTGTGCATTGAATTTATTTAATACACGAGTTTCACAATTTGAGTTGAATTACTGAAATAAAAGAACTTTTCCACGACATTCTAATTTATTGAGATGCACCTGTATATATTTTGAAGTATGTTGCAAAAAAATACAATGGAAGTCAATGGGAACCAGCAACGATTTGATTACCAGCGTTCTTTAAAATATCTTATTTTATGTTCCACAGTGGAAAGAAACTCATACAGGTTTGGAACATGAATGATTACAGAATTTTCCTTTTTGTTTGAACTACACCTATATATATATATATATATATATATATTGTTCTTAAAGGGAAAGTTCACCCAGAAATTAAAATTTTGTCATCATTTACTCACCCTCATGTCGTTCCAGACCGGTATGAGTTTCTTTTTTCTGTGGAACACAAAAGATAATATTCTGACTCCCCATATCTCTTTCTGAAAATCTCTGTTTCTATGCATTTCCTTTCTCCATCATCTTAAAAAGAGATTCTATGAGTTCGAAAGGAAAGGAAAAGAGAAGGACATGGAAAAACATGTCTCTGGGAGCCAGGAGAGGTTGAAAGAAAACATAAGACTGAAGGGCTAAATGAGACTTATTGCTGGAAAAAAAGAGAGATGCCCAGTAAACGTCAGGAGAGGCCTATTACTGCGAGAGAGGATGGATAGAGCGAAATGAGAAAAGGACACTAAATGTTGAGAGGCATGCTCAGCATCCATGAACAGGCGGTGCGGAAAAACATAGTCCCTAAGGATTCACTGGCTCTGCTGACTCTGCCATTGGAATACTGATCACATACCGCCCAACTGGCTGCTTCTCCAGTGCAAATCCCGTGCTTACTGTACACATGCACGCCTGTCTTACCGCTCCCTTAGCTCTAGATATCAAACAGAGCCATGTCAATACTGGTTAGCATGCTTGGTCACCTCATATACACCCTATCTAGGTGTCTGGCACACTATTTTCACAGATATCTGGAGAGTTTTAGTGTATGATCACCTCAAGGAGGTCTGTATTGATTCGTCTTTATCGCATCATGAGCTTAGGTCTAGATCTTCTTTTTAACAACTAAAGTATAGTCAGTGCTGACCTTGGATTAAAATGTTGCAAGCCTTTGCAAAAATGTGAACCTCCAGTGGGTTATACGGACCAAATTTGACCTTAAATGATGCCAGTGTTTGTAATGGAAATAATGCTTACTGCAATTTTTTTTAAAATGGTATGCCTCTTTTTTTTTGCAACAACATTACAAAATATGCAACAAACATTTCAAACAGTAGTATATGACAGTACATTGTTGTCATTGCTGACTTCATAACATTAGGTTTGGTCAGACATAAATATGTAAATAACTACATTTGGATTGTTAAAGCAGTTTTCTGTAAAAATATTAAGCAGTTTATGCACATAAGCCAAGAATAAGATTACGGCTAATATTACAGTACTTGTAGTTGGTCAAGTGGAGAATTATTGGATGCAGTATACAGTAAATGTAGCAGGTAACGTACTGTAGGTACTCCATACCTATCATGTGCATACTGTACATATTGTATATAACATTTTTGTACAATGTAGATTTATTTAGTTTTTTTTTTAATTATCATTATTATTTTCATGACAGTTAAGACATTTTTTCCTTAAATTGTCATTACTGTAATGCACAATAAAAATCTAATTTTCATTACTGTAACAATGATTGTCTTTTTTATTAAAATCTGCATAAATTAAATTCAGTAAAACAATCTTCTATTATGTTTAATAGGATCTATACTTTACAAATTTACTTGGTAAATGAAATATTTTTTCTGCATTATGGTAATGAGAATGAGATTTATTTGCACTATATAGTAATCTTTTTTCACACAAAATCAAATTTGTCTTGATTTTTGGGGTCACATTTGTCTCACTGTATACATCCTGTAGTAATACGAGTAGTATGATATTCTAAATATAACCTATGTTTCCTTGCCAGGAAGAAAGCTAACAGACTAACTACATAAACAGATATCAGCCATCATGGGGCGGTTCCTCTTCTTACTATCAAATGAAACTCATTCTTTTCACTAATTATTGACAACAGTTAGCATGTTTTAGAGACTCTAAGGCTATTAATCAATTATTCAGCCGCACTGATTCCACTGCTAACCCTTGACTGGTAATCAATAAGGCTCTGCAATTCATTAAACACCCATTTTCACCTTAAATAAAGGTATAACCAAAAGAACAAATGTAATACACCCATGCCAGCTAAGGATGGGTCAAATTGTGTCAGTTTTTGGTTATCTTAGATCATATGCTTGGGTTGGAAATGAAAAGACAGGGAGGGGCTGACTTACCTCCTGCTGGCAGGGAGGGAGTAGGATCTGGGCCAACACTTTGCACTCTTCCCCCTTCTGATGGGCCTGTGGTCTGCTCTACCCACGTAAATCCATCCAGAGCCTTGTCAGTGGTTTTAAAAGGTGTCCATTCTGGTTTCGAGGCCATGTTTGTTGTCCTCAATGTGTTTTGTCCAGTGCTGACAGTGGTCAAAGGTTCGGTAGATACTTCTGGTTCTGCTGGTGTGATAAAATGTGTGGTTTGAAATGAAGGTATCGTTAGTTGTGACGTTGTTGCCTGAGTGTCTATGGGTACGGTTTGGTCACTGTAAGGGTTCATGGTTTCCGTCATCAGTCTCAGTGCTATAGTTTGCATGATGCTGGTATTCTGAGCAGTGGATACAGTGTATGCTTGTGTCGTTAGTTCTGACGTTGTTGACGGAGTGTCTGTGGGCACAGTTTGGTCACTGTAAGGGGTCATGGTTTCCGTCATCAGTCTCAATGTTGTAGTGTGCGTGGTGCTGGTACCCTGAGCCATGGATACAGTGTATGTTTGTGTTTCTGGTTTAGATATCGTCGTTTGTGGGGTTTTCGCTGCGATTTGGCCATTATTGGGGGGCCAGAGATCCAGATCATAGCTTTGATCAAGTTTAGGAGGTTCTGGTCTATCTATTTGTGGTTTGTTCCTGAGTAAGTTAATTATTGGCAGTTTAGCTGATTTTAAAGGCAGCAGGGTGCCTATCTGGACAGTGCTGCTTTGAAGTTCCTCAAACGAGGTTGTGGTCGGCTGGTATTTTGGGCTCAAGTCCTTCGAAGACAGAGTATAGTCTTGTGTGGTTGCTTCTGGGAAAGTTGTGCTCACCTTTGTCGTAGCAGACCCTTTAGTGTCACCGAATAAAAGCCGTGATCCCAAACCAAAAAATGGAAAGTTAGATTTCAATGTTTCAAAGTTGGGCATGCCCCATCCTTTGGAGCCTGCCTTGGTCTGGGTCGTCGGTTTTGGCCCATACTCGCTGAAAAACCCACTGACAGAGCTGAAGAGAGAGAAGACCACAAGAGTCCCACGCAGAAGAAGCATTCTGCCCCTCTAATGTCGTCACGGACCACTGCTCACATGGTGTCTGAATTTCCGAGGAATGCCCACCAGATGCACCAGGCTTCTGCTGCAAATAACCTAGAGATGCAATAAACATTGATATCCTGTCAGTTCACTTCAACTAAGTTATATTATAGATCTTTTCCCATTACACCTGTATGAGGACCTGTTTAAGTTTAAACCTTTGAGTTTATACCAAACTCACATCTTTCTGCTGTCACAGAGGAGCCTCAACTCTCAATTTACAGAGCAATTATAGAAGCAGGGCTCTTGAAGAATACTAATGGGAGACTAGAGGTCTCTTTGTGGCCGTGTATGTATATATGGGGGTGGTGTAGTAGGACGTATAGAGGCCCGGTTTCTTTGTGGAGCTGTGGGCTAATTTTGGAGTATAAAGCTGATGGCCTGTAGCCTCAGTGAGAGGAGTTGAATTTGATGGAATTTCTCTCGAAGTGAGACTTGGACTCTTTTTTCTTTCTTCGCCACCCCCGCGTCCCTCTTTCTCGCTCTCTCTCTCTCTCGCTCACTTTCTCTCCCCCTCACGCAATTGATTTGTTCTCGAAACTGCAATAAACTCTAACTGGGAATAACATCAGTTGTTTTTGGTCAGTAAATAGTGGGATAAGTATTTTGAAATTCTTTCATTTAATTTCTTTCTGTAACCCCATTGTGTCTCTTCCGTTTCTCAATGCCATCTGTATCGCAGAAATGGCCTCCCTCAAGAGTCTTTTTAAAGACCTCACAGCTTAATGAGGTTTGCTTACTAGATTAAACCACCTAACTGGCTCTGGGCAAATGGGTTTAAAAAAGACTGATGGAGCTCAGATTTGTCTTTGTAAGAAAATCCAAAACATCTGCCACAATCTAAAGATGTTTTCATGTTTTAAAGTCTCTTCAAAGCTGCATTTATTTGATCAAAAATATAGTAAAACATTATTACAAAATTATTACAATTTAACTAGCTTGTCTATTTGACTGCATTTTAAAATATAATTTATTATTGTGATGAATTTTCAGCAGCTATTACTCCAGTCTTGAGTTTTTGCATGATCCTTCAGAAATCACTCTAATATGCTGATATGGTGCTCAAGAAAATAATTTTTCTGCATTATGGTAATGAGAATGAGATTTATTTGCACTATATTGTAATCTTTTATTCACACAAAATCAAATTTGTCTTGATTTTTGGGGTCACATTTGTCTCACTGTATACATCATGTAGTAGTACGAGTAGTATGATATTCTAAATATAACCTATGTTTCCTTGCCAGGAACAAAGCTCACAGACTAACTATATAAACAGACATCAGCCATCATGGGGCGGTTCCTCTTCTTACCATCAAATGAAACTCATTCTTTTCACTAATTATTGACAACAGTTAGCATGTTTTAGGGACTCTAAGGCTATTAATGAATTATTCAGCCGCACTGATTATTAAACTAAAACATGAATCAAATAAATCAAATAAAACATAACATTTTGAAAAAGGAAGGTCAAGGCCAACATACTGAATTATAGGATGCAGTACCCTGTAAAATATATTGTGCTTGTACACAGCACATTTTGATATCCAGCTATTCTGTGCATACAGAACATTTGCTTACTATGCATTGCAGAGCAGAATGGTAGTGTCAGAATTCAGAACTGCATACCACCATAATACTTTAACCATTTCTGATGTCTCTCACCATTTCGGAAGCTTTTTTTAACAAGCGTAATCTTTTCACAGGGGGCACAGTTGAAACCTGGCTGAGTCATAGTCATTACCGTCATCACTACTCAGACTGTTTACTCATTACCACACACCACCTGCTTTGAGCGAATAGAGTCCCGTCTTCTACAACCTCGCTATTAAAGACCGCATTACTACAGGCCAGATTTCTCAGAAAATGTATCAGATGCTAGATACTTTGCTTTCCCAGCCCTTGGGTTTTTCTTTCACACCTTCTGAAATGTTTTAAGAATAGTTTTGTTTGTGCTAAATGCCTCAGTAAGTCAGACCCCACAGGAGCTTGTTAAACTGCATCACAAACGCTGTGTGCATGTGTCAGAGTCGGTGCCAAAGAGGAAACATAAATGACTGTATAGCACTGAGCTTTCCTATTAGACCCCCCTCTTTTCTTCTTTCCCTGTCTCTATCCATTTCTCTCTCTCTCCCTTCCCTCTTTCATTGTCATTTTGTTCTACCGTGCATGGCAAAGAAAGGGCCTGCCAGAGCAGGATGTAATCACTCAAGCAGAAAAAGGGAAAAAGCGAGTGCTCGAGAGCTACTCCTGATTTAGCATCACACATTTATTCCTCGCCTGGAATCCCTCCCTTGTTGAGTTTTTTATATTTCGGAAGTGATCCTTCACCATAGAGCGTCTGTAACAATCCCCCCATTAAAACTTAATTCTTACACTCATAATCATCCTAATAACAATTGCAATTATCATCCAAACTGTCACAATTGTCATTTTTACTCTAATTCAGTGGTTCTCAAATGGTTTCGTTTCAAGATCCAGATTTTGGATTGGTTATCCAGTAGAGGCCCAACGATACAAAATCTATTTTGAAATATGGTTTTATACTTTCAGCAGCCTGTTCAGGTTGGCATCTGCTTAATTTCTTTCACCAAGTGACAGATTAATTTTATTTGTCAAAAAACAGACTACAGTTGTATGTGCAACAGATTTGACTTTGTGAGAAGAATCAGCCATGACATTTGTGATCATTTACGGATTATTGGTTACTGTAAAAGTTAATATGCATCTGACCGATCCATTCAATAGCTGCTGCGAAAAACATATGCTAACAGCAAATTTACAGACACAAACACATTATATAAAGTTATATAAAGAGATTAAAAAGTGGTGTATTTTGAGTACACTGCCATTCAAAAGTCTGGGGTCAGAAAGATGTTTTTTTAAAAGAAGACTTTTATGCTCACCGAAGCTGCAAACCTTTTGATATGGAAAGATTTTCCTCTCCCTTTTAAATGTTTGTAGGACTAGTCATTTTGCTTTCATACCTATATACAATTGTATTTTATGTACTTTAATTGTATTTTATATACAAGTGTCTTTCAGCATTGTTTTTTCTAGCTGTCCACAACCCTGTCTGGACCCACCAGTTGAGAACCACAGCCATCACCATCTTTTGTAAACTGAATTTTTGATCCAACGCATTACTTAACCAATGAGAGGCGAAATAGTGATTCCACTTAATCAGATGAGAGAGGACCTGAATGAACCCATCAGGGAACTGAGAGAAGGTTGTAAGATCAGAGTTAAGGTCAAAATGTCCTTCTCTCAAATATATGTGTGTTTAAAGTAGGTCTAGCGCTGAGGACCCTCTTAAGTGGTGACGGATCGACCCATCATGATATCAGTTATTTTAACAGGCCTCTAGACGTGCATAATGGCTGTGGGAATCATTGGTTCACGCCTTTATGAAATCAAATGATTTATTCACCGAGCCTTTCTGGTTCTTATCCTATAGACAAGATGGGGGAGGGGATATTTATGACCTGCAGCCATAAAAAGCACAGGAGATTTCCTTTAAACACAGTCTAAAGGTTTTTAGAGACAGCGAAAGCCATTAGCCTAACCTTAACCTCAAATTAACCCAACCATGAACCAAAGCAGCCATGGTCTGGCGTATCTTGGTCCAAACGCAACTTAGTCCTAAACAAAGAATATTTAGTGTGGTTCACCAAAAAACACAGAAATAGAAATCAAGCTTAATCCTAGACTACAAAGGATTTTAGTAGTAAAATATCTTAAATCAGGATTTAAGACATTTAAGTCTAATTAAGATGTTTTAGAGTCATTTTTAAGATGTTCTTGTACCTTTATGTGTATTGTGGTTGAAAAACATCGCAATGTCAATAAAACCACACCAACAACCATCAGTAGTTGTATGCTAGGTTTATTAGATACATTTATCTATATTATTATTGATTCACATAAAAAAATACTTAATTGTGTGAAAATCAGTAGTTTTGGTGTCATATTGAGCACCCATTAAACTGTAACATTTTCAGTAGTCAACTGGACACAATAACATCAAACCAAGGGCAACGTCCAGTTTTACAGAACCCCCTAAATCACCTCAATCAACCGGTTTGATGGAGCGTTGAATGTGTTGTTATTTTACACACTGTTTCTCCTCCCATTCCCTCACACTGCGAAACACTGGGCTCAATACTGTTGACTCCATGTACACAATCATCTTCCACATCAACGGCTCTCTGCGTCCTCATGGTTGTCAGTCGCCACAGTGTTCATTAACAGAATGTTATCATGTTGCAGACCTGAATGAATCAATCCATTTATGTTTAGCCTGTATGTGCATGGAAATTGATGAATTATATGTCCTGATTATAGTTGTTTGCTCCCAGCCATCAACCATCAATGCTGGTTGTTTCATTGAATCCCCTGCTAGCAGTATCAGTATACACACTCGACATACTCCGAAATGTGATATCTGACGTGTCTATCACTCAAATTCTTTAAGATGTTTTTAAAGATGCTAATCAATGTGGTCCAAACAACCTGTTGACATTTGTGATTCTTTGCCAATTTCACTGTAATTTCCAAATGTTGCAAATGTTTTTCACCATTTTCTGTCTTGGCACACGCACAGTGCTGTTGCTCACAAGAAGTCAATTACACTTGCCTGTGAAAACATGATAAATGACCCGTCACGTTAATGTTTTTGTGGGCTTTTCTCTTAAAAGCATACGGATGACCTGATTATCTCAAAACGCACAGGCTGCTACGCCGGCTGCCTTCGCCATGGTTACCAGAGGAGCAGAATGCGTCTGAAACGCAGAGCTTTTCCCACACCGCATATATGTGAATGTGTGAAGAGGTCTGAGAAGGTACACAACCATCCGTTTAGCACAAGCAAGAGCACGAGCCGTGGGTATCAATCAAATACAAATGCTTATGGACCTGACTCACCTTACTGAGATTGTCACATATATATAGTATACCTAAATCAGGAGATTCAAGCATCTGCAGTGAGGCTGTAGCTTCTACAATTAAACATTTCTGGAGAGATGAAGGACAGAAGAAGAAACTTACCTTTCTCCCAGTGGAAGACAGCAAACAGAGAATCCAGAAGAGCCACCAGCACTCCACTGCAGGAGAGGGAGATCTGTCTCTCTGTGCGTGTGGGAGAGAAATCGTTTTTGGTCGCACACTCTCTCTCCCTTCCCTCTCTCGCTTCCTCTTCCTCTCTCCTCCCCTCTCCCGCTGCATCAGTAGTCTAGTGTAGGATTCAGATGCACAATATCTGGTCACACCTCGCTGAGCAGATTGTTAAGAGAGCAGAGAGTAAGCACCGTACAGCAGGCAACCGTCACGGATTTAAGGATCCTACACAGATGAAATACACACGTTCAAACATACAGTGAACACATATGCACACTAGAACATACCATTACCAACATCTATTTTTTTTCTCACAATTTTTAAACGAGCTTTTAGACATTCTTGGAAGTGCATAAATAGTTTTGCAGTGTGAGAAATTAATTTTAAAATGTACAAATACTGCATGTTGTCTCTTATTGTCATAACAAGTGAAAGTAGGATAAGAGTTAGAAAACATTTAAAATCTATTTTATACATTTACTAATATTTTTGAAAGTAGAAATAGTCCATGTAGTGTATCAATTAGGGAATAAAAACCTGCATGCACAATTACACAAGAATTAAAAGTAGAATTTATACAAAAGTTAGACATTTTAATATTTAATAACAATAATATTTTAATAAAATGTATACACTTTAAATAAATTAATATTGTTTTGAAAAATTAGAAACTTAAATACATACACATGAATTATAAACTTAATTCTTAAAGTCCCCATGAAATCAAAATTAAAGTTTTTTGGGTGTTAGTATCAATATGTTAGTCTTAAAGTTATCTATAAGGCAGTGGCCAAAACAGTGACAAAATTCGCATTTAGAAGATATAAGCATTCAAAGCTTGCAGTTCGTCACTTCCGCCTAAACGACTCAACTATTTTTTTGATGTCACATCGTACTTCAGCATCTCATCAAACTTTCTGTCCAATCAAATGCTCTCTAGAATCCGAAGCGCCCGCCCCCTACACTATAAAATAGACACTGAAGCCGCGGCTGAAATCGGTCACTTGTCCACAGAATTAGTATTTTCTGTACAGTGAATGGCACGTAGTGCACTATATAGGGGACAGGGAATGATTCAAACAGTGTAAATATGCTTTCCATTGCGGTTCACGCTAACCACCGCACCGCACACACACACTCTGCTCCTGTTCAGAGACACGATAGCACGGAGCGGATCACATGCGCGAGTCGGCGCAGACCATGTTTCTAAGCATTTCAGGGGACCTTTCATTTTTAATTTAGACCGTGTGTTAAATACCCTAACAATGTAAAGAAACTCTCTCTGACAATCATAACAAAATGTTACATCACATTCAGCCCACAAACATTAGCATGTCATGCTTTTGAGTTGACTTGCCACACTTCGGCTTCTTGTCAACAGAACGGCTTATCTCTGATGCAAATCAGAGGTAGCCAATAATAATCCATTCTCAATGTTCCTCCTGGGAGAGAGTATATTCTGGGATATGACTGCCTCTCTGATCCAAAGGAATTCACTAAATTTAGAAACAATCAAAATTGTCCCATCCGAAGGAAACATAATTTCCTGATTGAAAGCCCAACTTTGTCCAATTGGATGGAGCCAGTGAGTCTCTGCCAGTTTGACCTTTCATACAGTACGCACACACACACACACACACACACACACACACACACACACACACTCACTCAACTATTTTTTTACCATTTCACTTTTGCTCCAGATCAGTACTGTACATCTCATTAGAGCAGGGGTAATGTTTTTAAGAACAGAATGTTTTAAGGTGAAGTACAGAGCTTTACTGAGGTTAAATTGGGGAACACTAGATGTTTTGTTGATCATCAACAGTCCACAATAAACTATAGCGTTCAGGAAATATATGAGGAAGACTACACAGTTAAAAAAAATCTGTCATTGTTTACTCATGCTCATGTCACCCCAAAACTATATTATTTTCAAACTTCTTTGGAGCACAAAAAAAAAGTATTTTGAATAAAATCTCAGTGTTTGTCTATACAATGAAAGTGTAGTCTGGACCGCAACATTACTCAAAATATCTGTGTGTGTGTATGTTCTAAAAAAGAAAGTCAAAAAGGTTTGGAACAACCTGAGAGCGTGAAAGTCACATTGAGGGTTTTGGGTTCAAGTTACATAATCTGCACAAAACATTGAAAAGTACATCCCCTTGATGTACCGTGGGCAAAAACGTTGTTGCAAAGGGCCATGTCTTATTAATACATAGCAATGTAATCTCTCAGTCTTCCATGGTTTTCTATAAAAAGGTCAACAATTGTATTATAAGACACTTGCCAGAAGCAAGACACCACTGTCCACTTTTCATATTTCTGCAAAAAGCCACTTGCTCTGGAGGCCTCTTCAAAGGTAATCCATTTTTAAAATGAGGTAAACCCATAACCCAACTGCACAGATGAAAAATGTGTAGTCATTAAGCTCAGCTCAACAAACAGAGGCTCACTCAATGCCTACAGATACAGAAAAATAAAATGGTTTTCCATTTAGCACAATGTTCTTTTAATGAATCTATTTTCTTCCACCAATACATGGCCAAATATTTGATTAGTTTTAATGGTCGTATTACATCAAATATCACATTTCAATGTACTAAAGCCTGTGCTCAGACTCCATATTGTTGTGTCTGACTGCTCAAGCCGCTCACTGAATAGACTAAGGTGGGCAAGGTCCCCCTCCTGATCCTGTGTGCTTTATGTTCACCCACCCCCAGCATCCGGAGGAGCTCACAAAGGCTGCCTCTGATAGAGATAAGTACCTTTGTCTCTATGGAACAATGAATCTGCATTAACAAAGCTAAAAGACACAGCTTGACTTGTGCAGTTTTCCATATAAATATGTGATAATATATATATAAAAACTGTCACTTATGCATGGCATCACACAAAAACATTTGTGCATAAAAGTAAAACAGCACAGACAATTTAAATAACTTTGACTTGGCTGCGTAAACATTTAATTCAGAACTGAAAAGTATTTATAAAATATTTAAATATATATAAATAAAACGGTGTAATGAAAAATGTTCATGAATATGTGTGCACTGCCTGGAAACTGTCTAAGAATTCAAGTCCTCCTGGGAAGTTCATAAATTTATGAGCTGTAATGTCATCCTTATGATGTCATATGCATTAAAATCACTTCAAAAAATCTAAAATCACTTATTTTGGTTTATTGGAAAAAATACAGTAACAGTATCTCTACTTCTACAAAGCAATGCACAAAGAATGTGCATCAAGTGAGTTTTTGCTGTATGTTAATAATAACGGAGTCACTATAAACTGAATCATTATACATTCTTTTGTAATTGTACAATACTATCATATTTTGTACATGCAACAAAGCTAGTTTTATTGTAAAGGAAAAATATACAATTTTCAGCTATAGATGCTGCATCCATCGCATCCTCCGTGTTTTCTCACTGGCACGCCTCCATCTTGGGAACTCAGGGTTTAAAGAAAACTCTTAAGGATTGTAATTCCAATTTTGCTGTGCCGTTCATGTGTGCTCAGGTTGTAAATACAATCTTTTCGACATGACTTAAAGGGATAGTTCACCCAAAAATGAAAAATTTGCCATCATTTACTCACCCTCATGTCACTCCAAACCTTCTTTCTTATGTTGAACATTTAAGAAGATATTTTGAAGAACGCTGGTAATCAAACATTGACTTCCATAGTATTTCTTTCCCTACTATAATGGATGCCAATGGGGACCAAAACTCTTTGGTATTTCAAAATATATTCTTTTGCATTCAAAGAAAGAAAGTAACTTATACAGGTTTAGAACGACATGAGGGTGAGTAAATGATGACAAATTTCATTTTTGGGTGAACTATCCCTTTAAACCACTGATGGGCAAACTTGGCCCTTCCAGGCCACTTTCCTGCAGAGATTTGATCCAACCCTGATAAAACTCACCTGCATGTAGCCTTCTAGTAGTCTTGAAGACAATGATTAGCTGGTTCAGGTGTGTTTGATTAGAGTTGGAGCTAAACTCTGAAGGAAAGTGGCCTGGAAGGGCCAAGTTTGCCCACCCCTGCTTTAAACGCATCCCATGTGTTGCTAACTTAACATGCCAACATCGAACTCTTCCAAAATTGAGTTTCCCCACACAGAAACACTAACTACATACATGTCAAATCAGTCACTTTTGAGGATGCATGACAGTTAGGATCCTGCCTATGTAGGCAGTAATAATGTATGCAAATATTTCTGTAAGCAATCATGCAAACTGAAACAGCACCTGGCTGTCATATGCAGTGAACATTAATTTATCAGAGTGCAGATAAATGGAGATTTCCTATGGGACTTCAAAACAGATACACACAAACATGCTGGTTCACAACAAGAATCAATAGCAGCATTGTGTGTGTTGTTGCTTCATCTTTTCCTATTCATTTAGGCGACACATGCAAACTAGCACCTCACTGGATAGCTATGGAAACTTGTTTTCACCAAAGGAACTTTTTTCTCACAACTGAGATTTTTTTTTCCAGAAGTGTGAGATATAAAGTCAGAATTGTGAAAAGTCACAATTACCATTTTTTATCATAAGGCAGAAACAAAAACACAACTGATGTAAACTCAGAAGTGCAATTGCGAATTTACATCTTGCAATTCTGAGAAAATGCAGATATAAACTCAGAATTGTGAGATAAGTCACAATAACCTTTTTTAAACATTTGTTTTAATGCCGTAGGAGAAACAAACTTCTATAGATATCAGTCAGTAGCGTGAAGAAATTTTTAGCAACCTGTTAGTCCACACATGGGCCTATTTGAAGGAGGCGAATGCTAGCGTGTGTGGGCGCTTCAGCAAGTGCATGCATGCATGATTAACGGCTATGTAGGAGTATTACTTTTCACATCTGTTTTAAAAGTTTTCCTTCTGAAGTTATATGATATGGCCTATACGCTTCTTTCCATTATGCCTGTACTACTGGGTGGATGCTGCATTACATGCGGTTCTAAGATGCAAAAAGGTTGCAGTGACCCAAGTGCAGCTGACACACACACTGGGAACAGCAAAGCTCCTTCTGTATTTTGAAGAAGTCATTTGTCAATAAGAGTTAATTGAGCGTGTGGAAAAAACTGAGAACAAGAGGGCCGCAGGAGAGTGTAACGCATTGGGTTCTGATCAGCAGCGGATGCTGACACGCAGGCAGATTATACTGGATCAATGTGCACATGTTTAATGCATCAAGCCCTATTTACCCAGGCGGCAAGACACACAGTGCAATAATCCTGAACTTGTACTGATACAATGCAAAAATAGAGCCATAGCTGCATGGCTGAGAAGAGAAAATGAGGAAGAAACAAAAAGGAAACCGTGAACCATGCACAGTGGAAGGCCCACCCTACACTGTCTCACTGGCCCCAACCCTGAACAATACTTGCCTACTGAGAAACAATAGAGAGGGATGGTCTACTGGACACAGTGTGTCCACCCTAGCCACCCAGTCTACTTTTTTTTTTTTACAGTTTTAATGAGATTTTAATCTCCAGCACTTTTTATTTTTTTAAGAGTGACACGTACACAGACTATGACAGACATACTGGCATTGAGATAATTGAAATAACAAAGGCACAATTTTAGCTACATTAGAATAAAAATATACCACGTAATAAAAAAATCTGATAACGCAACTGATACAAGTGAGAAAGTTTTTCATGTTAAGTATAAGAATGAATGTCCAGCTATTAAAAAAAACTAATGTTCACAAATGTGAGCTACTGCTGCCACCTTGTGGGACAGAATGGAACTCGGCTTAACGTTTGATTGACAGCTTCACGTTAGTTTTATTTTTAACAGTAAAAAGCTTGCAGAAGACAGTGTGTGATGTGAAATCAGTGACTTCATAGTCAATATTTTCAGCTGTTGCCAACTTTCCACAATATATTCATAACTTTTCAAATACATAAGTGCATTAAAAACATTTTATAAAGTCAATAAAGAGACGCGTTTAAACGAATGTAAATAGTCTTTTAATTGTGAAGCTGCCACAATTATTTTTCAGTTGTGATGTTTACTGTGATGCGCGCAGTAGCCTACCTATTTGCTGAACAGGATGCACGTGCATGTACGTTGGTTTAAAAAAAAAAAAAACCGTCGGTGTTGTAAATCATCTTGCTACGTCGAAAATAGTATTTGTTAGTCATTTAAATGTTACTAAGCCTGCACTCAAATGCCTTCGAGTTGCTATAAATATGTAAATTAGCAGAATAATGTTTGTTTATCGCTAAATGTTCTGAAAGTTCAACTTAAAAACAAAAACCCTGGCAGGAACGCCACACTCATACGACAATTGTATCTGTCCTCGCTTGATTCTCACACAAATAAGAGTAAAGTGCTGAAAACGGCTGGAAGTAGCGACATTTAGATGAAAAATAGTATCACCTTTGTGTACCTGAGCCGTTTCGATACCTGCTCAAACAACTGCAGACTAAACCTGCCGCCGAGTGAGGAAAGTCAAACAAACAAACTGGCACGCTTGGACATCTCCGCAGCACAGACTGCTGCTGGTAAGTGTTACCGCACTTTATCAGAGTGTTTAACAAGCAGAACTGTAGCTAAAACTGTTACATACATCTCAACTGAGGACAAGCTCAAGAACTAGCTAATGAAGGCACCTTCATTTACCGAGTGTCAAAATATACAGTAAAGGTGAATAATTATAAGCGATAATACAATCAGACACGCTTACAGTGATGTGTGCAATTCTTTGAATTCGCTTTTGAAAACTTCAGAGCAGTTCTTTAATAATTAGGGTTATTTAATCCACCTGAAGGTAATTACCATCATCAGACTGACACATGACAATTGGAAATATCAAATTGAAATTCGAAACAATATTTTTATGCTATTTGTTGTTGAGTATAGTGTCATTTATCATTAAGGCCTAGTGATCATTTTTGTGATTACATTTTTGTGATATATATATATATATATATATATATATATATATATATATATATATGTATATGTGTGTGTGTGTGTGTGTGAAAAACCATTACGCCTATGGAGAGTCCCCACAAGGATAGCAAACCAGACAAGTGTGTGTGTGTGTTGTTTTATTGCATCTTTGTATCCTGATTCCTGACCTATGAAATCCATCTTTTAAATAACAAGAAAATAAACCATATCAGTGAATTTGATTTATCTGTTGATTTCAAATTCTTAAAAGACACCACAGGTCACAGTTTTTTTACAGATATCAGCATACCTCATGTTGATTATTCACAGCATATTAGGGCAATTGCTTTCTGTTACAAGTTTTCTGAAATGCTAAATTTAAATATGCAAATGAGACATTATGTAATTATATATTAAGTAATTATGCATAAATGTTTTGAACAGAAATCTGCAAAAAGCAGGTTTAAAATTATTGATTCATTTTGTCAATATAGGCCTATTAATGTTTTTAAAGAAGGGATTTTGGATATCTCTATTTATTTAAAAATATTGTCAAGAACAACAACAAAAAATCACCATATATGAGCAAACCTTTCTGTATAAATAAATAAAAAAATTTGTGGAAAAAGTTTGGTGTATGTAATTGCTAATGAAGCGGAGATTTATGGTTAAAAAAAAACTTAAAAAGTGATGTATTTCAATTAAAATCTACAGACACAAATAGTGTATGCTAATAAAACAAACACTTAAATTTGGATGTTTAGTCTGAAAGAAGACAAGTTATGGAAGTAAAATATGAAAAAGCAACAATGTTTCCTGTGGTGTCTTGCCTTAAAAATAAAAAGACAAACAGTGTATTTTGGAAGTCCTGGGGCCAGTTGCATAAACATAGTCACCGTGTTAAGACTTAAGAACTGGGTTGACTAACTAGCAGGTAATCAGTTTTACTTTTTTGGATTCAAATTAGACCAATCTGCATTTTTGTGTAACTGACTTTAAAAAGTTATGACCAGTCTAAATGAGATGACTAATTTTTAAGACCAGTCTAAGCAGTTTATGCAACCGGGTACCAGTCACCTGATGCTACTGTAACGTCATCACAAATAAGAACTAAATAAGAACTTGATTGACTTTAAACAAAATTACAAAAATAAATATATGCATTTGCTGTGGAAAATTAAAAATAATTTCTCTCATGCAGTGCCTTTTTAAAATAATACAAGAATTGGGCTTATTTAAAGAGAAATCCATTAAAATAATACTTTCTCTCTCTCGCACTCTCTCTCTCTTCTACATATTAAAAAAATACGAAAAGGTTATGTAGAGGGTTTTTGTAAAGATAATTTATTGTCTTAAAAATTATTTTAAAATATCCAAGTGCATACCATCGCAGTCCTTCTGCATTCATGTCTGATTGATAGTAAATAACACAATAAACAACTAAAGGCAAGTTCAAATTCCTCAGTGCTCTGTTATAATACAAAACATCATCATGTGCTAAAATGTTACAAATTAGCTTAGAAAATAGAAAGCTGTAGTGTAAAAGACAGCACTAACATACGCTGAAAAATTGAAGAGTACTAATCAAGTGTAATAAGTTAAATAATTTAGAGAACTAGTCCTTGCATGTGCATTTTTGAGAGTGACGCATAGAAGTATGGCTTACACATTTCAAAATATAAATGTCCCAGCCACATCCGTATCTTTGCACCATTTTAGTTTGTCCATATTCAGGCAGAGCTTCTCAAGGTACCTCTGGAGCTCCAGGAGGTACAGGTAGTTGGAGGTGACAGGGAATGCTGCTTCATCTTTGTGCATTGGGGTCTCAGGGTTGGGCAGGGGGCATCCCTGTGAAATTGCCAGTCCCTCCAGTGTTCTTAGGAGAGTTTCCAAGTCCACTTGGACCTGCTGTAAGTGCAGGGCTGGAGGCACCCGCAGCCTCAGCTGAAGGTAGCTCAAGTGAACGAAGACAGAAGTGAGACCATCAATGGGGGTGTCGATGTCAGTGCCAAAATCAATCTCCGGAGACATCTGGAAGTGCTGTGGAGACAGTCAGAAATGTGCTGAATATTCAAATAAGTTTCCCAAAGTTTAATGTCCAATTCAAGTCAAGCTCTTAAATGTCATGTGCAAAAATGTAAATAAATAATCATTTTCAATTTAAAACATAAATAATTGAATTAAATATATTTAAAATATATATTTTATTATTATTTATGTATAATAATTGTAAGTAATTTTCTTGTATTTGTCCAGTAGTGCAGAGTTTGCCTTGAATTTCCCACTTTGCAAGTACATTTCTTTATCCACAAAAGACAAAGTTATAACCCCCGGGTAGTTTGTAGTCATATGCTATCAAAATGAAGTTGAACTGAATGCCAAAAAATAAATAATGTTGCATTCAAAAATAATAGACTAATGAAACTCTAAGAATTTACATTTACCTATGCTACATTAAATCAGTCTTTTTTAAAATTAATTGAACAACAACAAAAAAAGCTTAAATCAAGCTACATGCTCCTGTTATTAGAATTATAGTTCGCCTAAAGTCATGACTGTCGTTACTCACCCTCATGTCATTCCAAACTTGTCATTCCTAAACTTACTTCTGTATATTATGTGGAACACAAAGTCATTGGACTTCAACATGCTAGAAAGTTAGTCTTACAGGTTTGCAATGACATGAGGGTAAATGACATTACCTTACCTTGATTTAATAACATTTACCTCATCCTTGATTTTTTTAATTCTGGTGATGATAGTTCGGGCCATGATTCGGATCCTCTCCTCTGTAGCTGTGGGTCGGCTGATGCTAATGGCCACCAGGGCTGTTATTAAGAAGCAAAAGATCAGGGAAGACTGCATCTTTCTGCAAAGAAACAAATCATATTGTCATATGTCACGTATTTAGTTATTAGTTATCAGTCTTAGATTAGTATTAGATTATCTCAAAATCTTCCACTTTACATATATAAATAATAAATAAATAAATAAAATAGTTAACCTGTTGAGTACAATATGATAATGAATTAAGCTATAACAAAAATGAATATTTTTATCAGTCTCATTGATATAAAGGTGCTATTGTGATGTTTTGTGTCCATGTGGACAAGTGTGTCTGTGTGAATGAATGAATGAGCTTACCTCTGGTGTGTTGATGTGCATATTGAGAAACTCAAGCAGGAATCTCCCTTTTATAGCTGTAGATGATTGACTCATTGCCCCAGTGAATCACCCTGCACCGGTCTAGTCTGGTTTGCCCTTATCGTCCACCATAGGCTTAAAGCCTGTTGAAGACCCCTTCCACATGTTCTAGTCCAAGACACCGGGGCTCCAGGTAAGGACACTTCCAGTAAAGTTGTGGTTAATACATCTTGATAAATGACAACTGAGCACCAAGTTTTTCTCTTTTTTATGGCTGTACGTTTATACACAGACTTTTGTTTTTGATATTGACATGTATGCATTTCAAGTCTTGTTCACTGAAACCTCAAGTTTTCAACCAAATGTTTGTCTTGTAAGTTAGATATAGGCAGATATAGGCAGCCAACAAAATATCCTAACAGTAACTTCAGTAACATTAGGTACGGGTAAAGTCATTTATAGATAACCAAACATGTTCAAATTACTGAACGTAGTTATTCAGCATTAATTTGAAAAACAATTACATGGAAAGACTATATTTAATATTATAGTCTTTTTAATGGACTGTCCTACTTGAAATATACCTTATGTTATAGAAAACATTTTAACATGGAAACAGTGATCTCAAGTAGGATAATGTTACAAAACACTTTTTTCTATGAAAGGTCCTACAGTTACAGGACAAATTACAACATTAAAACTGCAAATTTAAGTTAATATTAACTGCTTATGAAATATTGATGGACTTTTGAGTATATTTTAAGTCACTAAATTATTCACTGTAGATAAAGTGGTGTTTGATAATGACCGCACATGAGATAAATTGAAAAGAAAGGAAAAATCTCTATCTTATTTCTCTTGGTATTTCGGTAAAAGTGTTGTTAAAAGGCCTAGTTAAAACATGCAGCCCTGTACTTCAAACGCAGTGCTTGAGGAAAAACTAGGCCTTGTGACAATCTTTTGTTGTAAACATGAACAGTAAAAAAGGCTGTATCTGAAAACTTAAGCAGCTGACTTGTTGCCTCACTGCCTTATCAGTTAATTTACTTTGCAGGCAGCATTTGCACATGAAGGTACATCCTGAAACTAATTTCGGACAGGCTTTTGAGGCAGTATAATAGTCTAATGATCTACAACACACTCGAGATAGCGCTCATGGTAGCTAAGCCAATACTAATTTCTTACTAGAAATGAAATAACACTCATGAAATAACATACATTTACACATAAAATGACCACCAGCCATTCATATGCCATTTTAATTTTATTTTTTACAAAATTAAACGCAAAGGATGGTGGGTTATCATAGACAGTGAGGGACACATCTATGCTGTCTTCAAAAGTCATATGAAGGTATCTGAGTAGATAACTAGGATGTGACATTATCATAACTTGTTCTTGCTTTCAGATACAGTCAAGATAGTCAAAATAGATTCAGATAATTACACAAAGTGAAGATAATATTGCTGGCTGGTGACTAACACATTACAAATCAAAACTGCAACTTAGTTGGCACACTGTTGCTTGTTAAATGTATGCATGCTTCTATCATAATGTCAGAATGTGTTGTTTGTGACTATATCATTTCATACATATTTCATGATTTAGTAAAAAAGGATTAATTTTTATTACTCAATGAGTCTTTTATGTATCACTAAATATGAGCTAGCATGATTGCTGAGGGTCTCATGGCCAGTAGAGAAGTTTATCTTATTTATTTATAATTAATATTATTATTATTTTTTGATTTGATGCAAAAAATATTGAAGAGACAAAAATCTTTTGGGTGAAGGCAAAAGCTGACAAAGCACTTTATTGATTCTCTGGATGAAACTGGTTTGCAGGCTGGAATATTCTTACATTCCTTGAGTTCTCTGAACTGTGTGTTCATGCTCATGTGTGTTTCCTGTCTCTCATCTGTGTGTGAATACTTTTACGTGTGTGTGTGTGTGTGTGTGTGTGTGTGTGTGTGTGTGAATGAGTGTATGCGTGTCTGTGATGTAATTCCCTAAGGCTTTCAGTGTTAGTTCCTGGAAATTACGTGCTTTGGATTTCATTGGCTTCACATTTATTGCTTTAGCTGAATGTTGGTTGAAAGTTGTCATGTTTTTCTAGGGATGAGCACAGACTATACAGTAGATATTTACAACTCAATAATGTTAATTGCAATCTCAATTTTAGTATAAAGGTGATGTACATGCTGTTAGTCACAGATGGCTTTCAGTTTTGCATGACACAGAATAATGAGTATCTTTTCTTAGGTATGTTATATACCCAGCAGTTGTTATGTAGCAGTATTTTAATCCCAAATTATGTAGTACTTCAGTTGGGTTGTTAGTGTAAACGTAGGTTAAGAAAAGTAAATTTTTGGAGTTTTGACAGAATTAAACCTGAAGTAAACTTGTTTACATTAATAATTCAGTGAAACTGGACAAGCTGTTTTTTTTTTTATTTCAATTTTTTTTTTTTGCTTAATTGTAATTTTATCTACTTAGTCATGTTTTATGAGTAGACTAGCATATTAGATGAACTCAAGGCTACCAGATATGTATCAAAAGTCCAATTTTGATTCTATGGGGATTTTAATTATCAGAGCAATGTGACTCTAGCTCGCAATATGTACTTTTTCTCTTTTCAGATTTTTCTGTGAGCCAGGGATATTTAGGGATAAAATGTTCCTTAATTATGTTTTGACTGTTTTGTCTTTTTTACCCAAACAAAAATAAGTTTGATAGGATTTTATAGGTTAATGCTAATTCATGTTTTAAACACAAACACACAGGCACACTCACTCATACTCACACATAAATGCATGCCATGTGCGTTTAGAGTCTCTGTGTGTGTGATAATGAGAATTTGAAATCCAGCTCTGACCTTTTGTTTTCACTTACTGGTATCCAGTTGGCCCCTTTATGCTCTCAGACACTTTGTCAGTTTGATTACACATTAATTCACGCTACATTGAGATCCAGTAACGTGTAAGAGATAAAAGCAATGAATGTGACACACTTTTATTGGACCTGAAGTAAAAATGTTGGGTGTATTTGCACAGTCATATGTGCTATGTAGACATACTAATGCAGTCAAATGTATTAAAACAAATTCTCATGATCTTAAAACATTTTGATGTGTACACAAATGTAGACAAATATGAATTTATTTGCAAAAACTAAAATTTTATTATTTTTAAATGGATTGGTAAAAGGAAAAGCAGGCCACACATTATGATTTTGAATTATTAATTGAGATGATTATTTACTTACTACATAATTCCCATGCTTCTACTCCACTTATTTCGTAGTTAATTCTATTATTCTAAAATAGGGAAAATGGTAATAATAAAAAATGAGTTGATGTGGATTTAATTTTGACTGGTGGAGTATGTGTAACAATATTTAATTTGTCTGACAACTGACAACATTGAATGACTGATGGTAATAAAGTGCTCTTCCCGTAAACTGACAGTTCATAAAAGCTCTGCTTGCTTTTTTTTTTTTTTTTTTTTTTACTTTTGTGACGCATATTTACTTCTGTCCTTTTTCTCAATTTACTGTCAGAGGTTAGAGTTTAATCCCAGATATCCAATCTGACTGCAGTTCAGGAGACCGACACAGATTTATAGCATCATTCATAAAAGCCTGAGGATTTTAATCATATGTCACAGCTTCCTTTGGTCATCATTACTGCTCAAATAACCCATCAGCATGAGCCAGCAAAAACAGTGGGAAAACAGCAATTTCCTGTATTTAGTAGTCTGTTAGATATGCTTTAATGAGTTGAAAATAAAGAAAAGGGAATCATTAGAAAGGTATTCACATAAAATTCACCGATGCGTGTTTCCTCCACCTCGAGTGTTTTTGTAAACCAGAAGTATTCATTATGTCATTACAGAAAAATGGTGACATAATTCATGAGAATTTTACATTTGGTTTTCCATAAATCATGACTCGCACTTTGTTCAGGATTTCCATCTGTTTATGATTAAGTGGTAGACACAGGGAAATATTTATCTGTAATTTCCATGTGTGCAAATCTGTGGCTTTAGCCCACACTGATCTTTTAGACTGGGTTACAGCCTGTTTTCGTCCCAACCAAACTTGCAAAACTGACGAACTGCTGGGGGAGGGAAGTGAAGGAGGGTCCTATCTGGAAATCATGTGCTGCATGATGAAGGCAGGATATGTCTCCAAATCTCTCCAAATATGGACACCTATGTGTGCATGGAGAATGCAACCTGTAATTAATTAATAAACACTTTATGACACTTTTATGTCACGTTAGAAATACAGGTGGTTACACACTTTTTACTGCAACCAGGGGCGATAAATGTATCTACCAAAGAGTTACAAATGAAACAAAATTACGGCTTATTTCTGTATTTCCGGCAAAATGATCTCCCCCCCATTCACTGCATGGTTTCGTCCCGTCCTATGTAGCCTAGAGTCACGAGCGAGACCAGATGGTAAACTGTCAAATTAGAGATGTCTTCGCGTTCGAGGGGGGGTAAACCGAGCCAGACGATTTGGTCAGTCGCACTTTTAAACACATTTTAGTTTTGCTATAGAAAATCTACAAATTCACACTCTGATTACATAGAGCAGCAGCAGGAAGCGCGTGAGGTTGTCATGGCAAC
>NW_015544166.1:1144459-1157564 GCF_001515605.1 Sinocyclocheilus anshuiensis
ATCGTCAGTGTTAAAATAGGGGTCTCGTGAAAAACAGGTTGGGAACCACTGGCCTAGAGTCACTGAGTGAGATCAGATGGTAACTGTCAAATTAGAGATGCAAATTGAGCCGGACGATTTGGTCAGTCACACTTTTAAACGCATTTTAGTTTTGCTAAAGAAAATCTATAAATTCACACTCTGACATAGAGCAGCAGCAGGAAGCGCATGAGGTTGTCATGGCAACCAGATACACTGCACGCGAATTAGCAAAACGATCTCAAAGGAGGCTTTTATTAAGCAAATCAAGAAGTAAATTACTCATCCACAGTTTTTAAAAAAATACTTTAGTTGGGTTTCAACAGGCAGGGTCTACAGGTTCCCCATTAAGGTTCATAATGTAGAACATTTTTAACATTGTATGCTGTATGTGCATAGGTAGCTAGCAAACAAGGAATACAGCTGTTAAGCTAATAGTCACATTTAGCTGAGTAAGATCATGATTGAGAAATGTTGGATACTGCTTGAAATGCTGCAATGGGGTATCCTATTTATTATTTTAGGATTTTTTTGTTTGCCCCAGTGAAGCATTTCTATAAATATAAATGATTAAGTAGTCAAACTCATTCCATATTAGCAGAATAGTGTTGTACAGAAAGTCTATGTCCATAGAAAAGGTTCTGAATGAATTATGTTACTGATACCTAATGATCAAAAGCTTAGATTCAGTCAGTGTGGAAGAACTTGACTGGTCTGCAGAAAGCAAAGTCCTAATCTCAGCTGAACACCTCTGGTGTGACTAAATGCCGACCTTGAGCCAAAAACTCATCACCAAACACCAATGACTTGTACATATGGGTACAGTCATTGTAGATGCTTCCAAAACTGGAAAAACAATTTTTAAATACATGAATTATGTTTCCGTCTTTGTTGCCACAGTTTTGGAAGTGCCTTTTTCTGTCTTAAAGAAGGGTGTGTCCCAATACTTTTGTCCATATGTACAAGCCATTGGTGTTTGGTGATGAGAGTTTTTGGCTCAAGGTCTGCATTTAAAGTCACATGTGTTCAGATGGGATTAGGACATGGCTTTATGCAGACCAGTCAAGTTCTTCCACACTGACTGAATCAATCTTTTTTTTTTTTTTTTTTACCTTGCCTTATACACAGAGGCATTGTTGTGTTAGAATAGAAAAGGGTCCTGTTCAAACTATTGGTATAAAATTAGAAGCACACAATTCCCTAGAATATCATTATATGCTTAAACATATTTGTACTCGTGGAAATTACTAAAGTAGTCAAACCTGTTCATTAGAAGGGGGGGTCCCAATACTTTGAGCAATATAGTGTATGTTTGTTGCGGTAGGGGGCCCAACCTCATATTCTTTCATAGGGCCCAAAATTGCTAGCGGCACCCCTGACTGCAACTGTGTCTTTGACAGGTAAACACATATTTATGGGTATATTGTATGTGTTTATTATTTTATTATTTTTTTCTGTAGATATGGAACTGAGCCCTGAAAGAAATACGAAAAGTGCTATACAAGTAATACATAATTATACTTCCAACGTTGTATATGTATATATAACTTTCTTTTCTTTCTAATTAGAGCAAAAAAAGCTTAGTGTATTTCATCCACACTGAACAATTTGGTGTAGAAACATTTTTTAACTCAGAAATTGATAGTAAATATCTCAAAGAAATAGCAAGTAACACGTTTAATGAAACATGAAATTTTGAAGCAAAAATTTAAAAAGTATTTTAAAAAATACTAATAAATTGACTTTAAGAATCTCTGTTTTATTTACAGTAAAATGCTTTTTTTTTTACAGTGCTGGCTCATTTTTGAAACACTGTTTTGATGGGCAAAACCTCATTGTTTAATGAGAAGAGGGAAGCTTTCAGTTGATGAAAATGGCCAGAAAGCTCTGTGTTTGCCTCACTCTTGCCGTCTCTTTCTTTTGGATTGTGCTCATGAGTGCACTGCTCAGTTTGACCTGTAGGAGGTTTCACTGAGTCAGCTTTCAAATACAAGAGAGAAACCAGAAGATCAGGGTAAACATAAACCGGTCAAAAGGAGGGGAAAAAATACCAGAATAGACAGAAAGGATATTCCCTATTATAAAAGAAAATGTAGATTAGACTGAATTGTCCAACATGTACTAAACGTCTCTTCATTTTTGTTCATACGCTCTCTGGAAAAAAAAGTTAAAAACTTCTCACCCTTTCACAGGGTACTAATACTTTGGGTACAAATATGCACTTTTAAAAGTACTAATATGTGCTATTTAGGGTTAAATATGCTACAAAGATGTATTTTTTTATTTTTTTTACCTTATGGTATCACCCAAGTGACAGCTTTGTACCTTTTTTCTGAGAGTGTAAGAAGGTGAGGATATAAGAAGACAGTTATGAGTGCAAAAGCCTGAGTGAGTGGTTATCATTCCAGTTTCTACCTGCAACCTTTGTATCATTCTGTTGATGTCCCATTTTAACATTTGAGATCGATTTGCTTCTTGTCTTAAGTATTTAGTGCCTGATTTACCGACTCCTCTCCCTACACTCCCTACAGACCTCTCCCAACACTCCCTTGCATCTTATTTGGCTGTGCTCAAATAATTTTTAAAAAGCTGCACAATTATTTTAGAAAATGCTAAAAAAAAATCCTCTGATCACAGTCGATAGCTTCTTTGTTTAAACTCTACAAAGAGTTGTGCCTACAAAGTCATTCATTTTTGCAGGACTCTTGAATAAAGGGTCACTTGCCATTAATTTGCATTTATACATTTAGCAGTTGTTTCAAAATATTTACAAAAAAAGAAAACAACGACTTAATGACAGTTTGATTGTCATCTGGCCAGATATAAGCACACGTATTAATAGTGATTTATTTCTATAAAGAACTAGTATTACAGTAACATCTCTTGTGTATATTTTTTTAAAGTTAATATCAGAATTTCTCTTTTAAATTTAGGACTTAACACAGTGAGGTCCATGCAGCTAGAGAGAGATATGGATGCAGGAAAGATTCACACATCATTATAAGTACACCAAACATCAGTGTTTTAATTACAGAGCTGTTTACATCGTTTCTAACAAAATAGTGTTAATAAGAAATAATAAAATAATAATTGAACTGAATTGAAACGTTTATTTTCTAAATAAAAACTAACATCTACAGTAGTGACTTCATTAGGTCCGTTACAGCATGGAGACCCAAAAAGTGTTTCCACAATAGTAAGTCCCATACTGATGACATCGGCAGAGCACTGCTCCATTTCCCAAGGCTAAATGGTGACACAAATTGTGTGCCATGTTTTTGGATCATAATTCAAAGGGACTAACCCTGTCTCCAATATGAGGGTCACATTGTCATTAGTACAGGAGGGATTATGCAGTTATTAAAAAAGAGAGAGAGAGGGACAGGAAATACTTTGAATAATCAGATTACATTCTCTAAGCTATCAATTTGATGTAATGTTATAAACCTTGTCTTTACGAGTTAGGCTTCTCTGATTCCACTCTACTGTTAAACACCTGATACATTCATATGTATTGAATATTAATTTGGGAGAACCTTATTTATACTGAATACATCATTTATTTATATTTATCTGTCAAGCATATGGTCTCTCTTTTTGTAAAGTGCATGATCTCCCAGAGAAGAGCGGAGACAATGGAAAGGCCTGCGGACAGTAGTCACATGAGCAAAGCACTCAGCTGGTGTCCTGGTGAATGGGCAGGAAGTTATGGGGATAAATGCTCTGGGCGAGAAAGCACAATAGCAAGATGCCCATAGACCTGTCTGAATACCCAACTCTCATATCTTACGGCTGTCATAGGCACCAAAATGGAGAACGGTTGCCATTCATATACAGTATTTTTGACCCATTTAAGCTTCTTCTATGTTTCTTTTCAGTACTTTTCTGTATTGTATTCAGGGCTCGCAAAATCGCTAGCCCGACTTCCCGGGGCTATTGTGTTTTCCAGTTGGGCTACCAAAATGTATCACCACTCGGCTATACGACGGGCTACCTTAAATACAGATTTCCCGCGGGTCCTTAAAAACTCATAAAGTGAGTTGTATCAAACTTAAGGCCATAAAAAGTTTTAAATACGTTAAATGGTATAAGAAATGTCTTAATTATAATTTCAAGAGGTCTTACAGTTGGGGACGGAAAGACAAGAGTCGCGATACGGCTGGATATGAATAAATAGGAGCCCTGCACGTTTCAAGTCAAAACGCGGCGCGAATGTCTTTATTTGAATGTACGTTATCTGAAGGGAACCGACTGTCCTCAGAAACGTGTGGTTGGTATTTTAATTTAATTTGACCTATAATTCCTGATAAAGCAGCGTTTATGAGCGCGGTTTTTTATGAGTTACCTGGTAAACCGCAATATTTCAGCGCTCCTAAAGCGCCACCTCGTGGCAGAGAATGAATTTGCATTTCCAACAAGCCTTTCTTGCTGTTTATGGTCAGATCAATGCAAATATCAACTCATGTTTTTAAGCAGCAAACACATAGAGTTGTAAATGAGAAAGAAGTTAATGTGCCTTCTAAAAATCTAAACAATTAAGACTAAATTAACATAATAATTTATATGCTTGATTTATCCCTTTCATAAAAATGGTCTCAAGGCTGAAATGCTGTTGTATAAGATTTTTGTTTTTGTGAAAACCTGTATCTGAACTGTAAATCATGTAATTTTATGGCTCAATACTGTATGTTACCACAGACATTGTCCAACCCCACTCATACTGTGTTCATTTTACTTGTGCAGCTCTTAAAATGGGTCATAAATTGCCTTAAATTTATTTTTAAAAATTCTGCAGATACCCTGTAAATAGTGAAATAAAATCCCTTCCTTCATATTTGTTGATATTTGTGTATTAAAAATATTTTTGATTGACATTTAAACTCCTATCTGATTTTCTATATATATATATTTTATTTGGGTTAGTTAAATAAATTTTCGGGCTATCAAAATCTGAAGAGTACCTGCCCGAAGGGCTACCAGGGATTTTGAAATTTTGCGAGCCCTGGTATTATATAATGCATTAAAAGTATGACAGTCTATCGGTTTGACTGAAATACTTTTTATTTATTTTTTATTTTTTCTAAAGTTTAATAGAATAAAAACTTTAGTGGGAAGAAGATAACAGACAATGTGGCCAGTTCTACTTCTATATTTCTTTATCCTTGAGAACTGACTAAATGAATTTAAAAAGCACTAAACACTTATTAATCTTCTCAAAGGTTTTATAGGCTAATAAATGACTTTTTTTTTTTGCATAGACCAACAAACGCATAAATGCAACTGCATATATTAATGTATAGACTGTTGCATGTTTAAGCAACTCAATATTACAATATAAATCAATATCGATGGAATGGTCCATTAATTTTGTTACACTTTTTGTAATTATTTTTTTGAGATGGATTTTTTTCCCCCCTTATTTATTTATTTATTTATTTTACACATCATTTACCACAGGTATAAGATTAAAAATTGACATTTTATTCAATCTACATTTTTAACGTTTAATGTTATTGTCACCATTTGTAAATATGAGAAATGCTCTAGAAAATTATTATTTCATTTCAAATATTAAAAATAAACTGCTGTGAAATTATGTAAAGAATAAAAATTGGGAACACTTTTTTTAAAGGTGTCCTTGTTACACATTACATGTACTTAATATTATAATAACAATAAATCATGCATAATTACATGCAAGTAACCCTAAGCCAAACAGAATGAAATGTGAATGTCAGCCTTCTTTCATTAAGAAAATATTTCTTTAGAAAAACATATGAACACACACATGCACACATTTATCCGTCCAAGACATGTACAACCAAACCAAGAAATGCCTTAATTGAAACTACTACATTTACACAATGTAAATGATTAAATTACACAGAACGAGCATCATTACTTGACGGTTTCTTGTGTTCTCTGATTGTGGCACAAGAGCTCTCTCCTGCGAAAATTGACAATAATTTTTGTTTCTACGCATCTGTTGTTGCGTTTATGACGTGCAGCCTAAACTTCACGCGTCACAGGTTAGTCCACTTAAACCAGCTACACACATCGTTCTCGCGCAAAGTGTGAGAAACCAATTACTGTAGCCCATATGCGTCACTGTCATTTTCCCATCTGCGCAAGTTCAAATATAATTTCACCTGCCAAAATGCATCCTGAGACCGTCAGGTGCCGGATGTGAAACGCCCTTTAATCCGATCATTAAACAGCATTGTGTTCTGCTTCTTATTTGTTACCCGGGCCAAAGATGGTTGGGGTCCAGCGGAGTAAATGACGTAGGCATCAGTAAGGCTTACCTCACTAAATGCGTCATATGTGTAAAAGTGTCGCCCTCCCATGCGCGCTCTCCTCCCTTTTTTGATTGCGATGATTCCTTTAACGACTTAAGCGGGTTTTTGTTTCCTAAATCAACTACCAAAATCCAACAGGCCTTTATCTAAGACATACAATTATTTTAAACCCATATTTGTCACCATGTACACATATATCGTGTCTTGTGTGTAAATGACCATCACTGAGAGATAAAACACTACATGCGTGTATATGGGGAAACGCATAGACAAAAACGTACTGGAAGCGCTGATGAGGTGTATTCGAGTAGATTGAAGGAGGCGTGTTAATTAAACGGGTGCTGTCCGCTGTGCTGAACTGGCTGCTGTCCACGGTGCTGAAACCCACCCGCCGCGGTGAACGCCTTGTGCTGCACACACCCACAGTTTGTGGAAGAGAAAGAAGTGTTTTTCGTCACACCGATGATGGTGCCTGTAAATCTGGAACATAAAATTGAACTTATTCAAATATGAATATTAAAATCACTTTTTTTGATTGGGTGTCCCTTTCAAGATCGCCCTTTCTCCTCTCCTCTGAGTGTAGTTGTTTTAGGGGTGTGCGCATGTGTGTAATATTCCCTTTTATTGCGAGGGTGTTTGCTTCCCATAAATGTTTGTAAAAAGGTTTAAATGGGTACATTTAGTCCAGTGTGTTGCACAAAATGGGAACGTTAATAATACAATCCTTGTAGTACTTGTTGCTAATGCTTTTGAGCTACCCCAGTGTAGTATTGGACAAAAATCGTGTTTATGGAAGTAGATATGGCTGTCTTAATTATTGCAATTCTATACATGCCACTGTCCCACACCTTTAGTTGTTTTAAAAGACATATAAAAGCACTTATGAATCTATTGTGAATATTGTGCGTGTGCATCGTATTTTCCCAGGCATACTCGTAGGCGCCTGTTCCACACCATGAAGTTAAAGCCAAATATTCAGTCACGAGTCAGCATTTGAAAAACATAATTAAATATTTAAAGTAATTTGTGATGATTCCTAGCAAGAATAAGCCAGCACTACGAAATGATACACATTTCAACAGTTGTAATGGCTCTAAATGGGTTTTAAAAGCGCGCAAAGGGACGCAGGGCGAAGCACGCGCGTTATAGCTCATTTATAGGCGCTTATAACCGCTGCTCACCTACCCGCTCCATGGAGACCTTCTGAAACAGGGTGTTTTCTCCGTGTGTTGAGTTCACAGATGAAGACAGAACATGCATCAGACTGTCTGTCAGAAAGCCAGAAATACATTACCAATGCTTCTACCAAGCCCCATTAAAGGGGACGAGACAAGACAACGCGGATCCGTGAGCGTTAAAAGAAAATACATGTCAGACTTACCGTGCAAGCGATGCTTCAAGGAAGACGAGATCTTTTTTTTTTCCATTTGCTTTTTATAATAATAATTCCAATAAATTCGAATGTGCTCCTCTCGTATTGATCTTTGCTGTTTTTTAAATGACACTCTGGTGTTTTTAGTACATTTTAAACTAATCCATTTTGTCCTTTCCGCGTTTCTGGAAAATACTGCAAAATCTAATGGAAGCGCTCAATTCCTCCAGTCTGCTGTTGACCTGCATTGACGTCATTGCGTCATAAGGTTTCCTCTGGAAACACAGGCGTTCCAAAAATAGTAACACATTAATTCAACTCTGGCTGAGGATTGGCGCGAGCGACTATTTGTATCAATCCATAATATTCTGATTCGCACCCTCCCCCTACATTGTCTTCTTTTTATTCGTCTTCCTCCTCTTTTTCTTCTTCCTCCTTTTCTTCTACAGAGCGTTAAAGCTTTCAAGGACGAGTGTCGCACGAGCAGGCACGACTTTATGACTATTTTAAGGAGCGGGCAAGGTTACATAAATATCAAAGTGAGGGACAGAGCAGAGGAGAGGGTTTGTTTTATTCCCGCCCGCAATCAAAAAATGGTAGTAAGAGCAGAAACAGCGCCACGAGGACAAAAATAGAAAGTGCCGAGCGCGAGCAGTCATCTGTCTGGAGAGTCCTCGCGTGTTTAGTGGGGGAGCTCTGCTAAAGAAAGCTTACAAAACAGAAACAAAGGAAATAATGGTTCTGATACAGTATCTTATGTAGCTACTAAACTGCTATTGATCAAACGCATTTTTCGCAAACATACACTTGATATTGAAATATTTATTGGGTTTGCAATGGTTTTATTACCATTACCAGTGGTTTGATCACCATTACATTCTTTTTCATAACCGCAGCCATCATCGACTGAGTGTTCTATAGAGAGAACGCAGCCATTCACTTCCTCCCTATTCATTCATTCGTTCATTAATCCATTCATTTAGACAACTGCTCCATTGTAATGCTATAGTATTCACATAAAATCAGATATAAAATCTATGTTATCCGTGACTGAAACGCAGTAGGCTGCACGTGAGCGCTGTGTTCTGCCCATCAGCCATGTGCTCCGCGTACGAAGTATTAATTCATTAATGAAATGCATCGGCCACCCCCTTTATGAAATTACATCCTTCACTGTGTGTACGTGTTGATGCTGACAGAAGCTAATGCCCGTGAGCGTAAGCTGCAATAAAATAGTGGAGAGATGCAGAGCTGCACAGGCGCTGTAAGTCTTATGGTCCTTGTCACTGCTCACGACTACAGAAAAGACTCAAAAACGAGTCTGAACATAAGTATGTCTGGATTGAGTGTGTGTGGCTTGTCGACTGATTAGTTAGTTATTAGATGGAAAAAAAATGAAAAACAAATGCTCATTTCATTGCAAAAATTTAATTCATTCAATGCAAAGTGAAACATAAAAACTAGATTTGAATGAAATTGAGTTCTGTGGACATAATCAGTTTGTAATAACATGAATGGCTGCTCTTACATGAGGGCTGGATGATGCAGAAGGGAAATCTGATTAAATGAGTGTGAAGGGCCATGACCTGGAGAAGGATTTTGAGTGCTGGTAACTGCAGGGAAGGCTTCATGAGAGGAGCTGTGGCATTTTGTATGAGCGAGGAGAATGTTCTCTATCTCAGGTCTTAGCGGTACATTAAATAGTATTGTTGGAAAATGTGATTGTGTTTATCTTGGGGAAGGAGAACCAAAATCTGTTGTGTGATATCCTTACCCGAGTTACTCAGCATGCTAATTATGGCAAAGATGTCTATGGCATATTCATTTACATTGTTATAAATTATATTGGTGCAGAAAAGCTCATGTTTATTAGGTGTTAGTTTTTGGGTGAAGAGAAAATGTTATATGCCATTGCTCTGCTAACAGATTTAGTTTTCAGCTTTACAGATGGTTGAAGGAAGATTTTGCTGTTTTATATAAAGTAAAATGGCTCTGGGAAAAAGTATTTGGATATTTAAGAGACAATTAAATTAGTAATCTGTGCAGTGATACATTTCTTTTTAAAGAAATATAGCACAAGTACACACACACACACACACACACACACACACACACATATATATATAGTGCTGCTTGAAAGTTTGAGTAGAATTTTCTATATTTCTGCATAAATATGACCCAAAACATAATTAGATTTTCACACAAATCCTGAAAGTAGACAAAGAGAATCCAAACAAACAAAGGAGACAAAAATATATACGTTGTCATTTATTTATTGAGAAAAATGATACGGTGTTAAATATTTATGAGTGGCAAAAATATGTGAATCTTTGCTTTCAGTATCTGGTGTGACCCCCTTTTGCAGCAATAACTGCAAGTAACGTTTCTTGTAACTGCTGATCAGTCCTGCACAACGGCTTGTAGGAATTTTAGCCCATTCCTCAGTACAGAACCACTTCAACTCTGTGATGTTGGTGTTTAGTTGCTTAGAAGTTAGCCTGCAGTCCTTTGAAACCCAGTGGACTTTTACACGTCTTGCTTTTAGAGTGTGCTTTGTTGGTGGAGCACTCCTGGGGAGGGTAACAGTGGTCTTGAATCATTTTCCTGAATAAATATATGAATAGTATATATTTTCATCTCATTTGTTTGATTGGGTTCTCTTTGTCAACTTTCAGGACTTGCATGAAAATCTGATGAATGTATGTGTGTATATATATATATTTGTAAATTATAAACATAGATATACTCTTCAAAATCTAAAGAGTAAAGAGAGAGTAAAGAGTAAGAGTAAAGTTACTTTAAAAAAAATATGCACTGCAGTATACGGTTCAATATATAATTTCCCTTTTTTTTATCACCAACCATGTACATTCAGGACTATATGTGAGCACCAGCTTTATTTATTTATTTAATTTTTAATATTTTCTTTTTCCATTAAAAATCAAACTTCAGGTCATCTTCAAACTCTCAGGGTTTCTCCCTCTTTAGCAGAGAAAGTACTCTTTCCATGACAGCAGTGTCAGCATGTTTCTTCTCTTTTAACTGTTGATGCCATCTACTGGTAAAAGAGAACAACTGCAAAGAACTGCCCAAAAGAGCATGCAAAAAAACCCCCAAAAAAACTATTTTTTAAATGTGACGATGAGGGGAAGGTCAGAATAAATGACAGCTTTCTTGCTGCTTTCTTGGAGCTTGCCATCACTCAGTCCTCATTCACTTTCAGTGTACAGTATAGAAGAAAGCTGTTTAGGAATTCTGCTCAGAAAGAAAGACGTAGGGGTTTTGAATAACACGATGTAGAGTAAATGATAACAGAGCATTAATTTCTCATTATTTGGATTGGAATAACTACTGTATTCTTTCAGTGTCATTTCAACTTTACATTTCAGCTGTTGTCTGCTGTCTTTGTTAATTTTTTTAGGGCAGTAATTAAAAAATTAACTTATGAGTGAAATCTGGTCTTTTAGACTATGGTTTGAGGTTTGACAGGTTTGGATTAACTGCTCAGAATGAAAGAAAATGGACATGAAATTATGAAAATTCACATCAATTCAATAAAGTAATCTTGTGCAGTAATTTATATTATATTATATTATATTATATTATATTATATTAGGCTATATTATATTAAGCTATATTATATTAGGCTATATTATATTATAAATATAATATATGTTTATGGAATTTATAATAATACTTAAAGATTTTTTTATTTTAATATTAACAATTTAGATGAGCTTCTTTACTCATTTTAAAGATAATTTTCTTTTATACTGGTCCTAGATCAGTAATAACATTAACAATTCATGTGCATGAAAAGGAAAGGGGTGGATCACCTATTCCCCCCATTTACCAATATGTTCCTTGTGTTCAATGTTTAAAGGGGAACTAAGGATAAATGAAGTTCAAATAAGTTAGTTTGCGTTTTAGTATGTTATGCCTGTTTGGCAATGCTATGAGACTGAATTAGTCAGAGCCAGTTCTGGGCTGAACTCCAGTTGAATGTTATATTCATCCAATAAATGCATTTAAATTAGGGGCACATGGAATGTGACTGTTCTGCATCCATTAAGAGTTCTTATGAAAATTTACATACTTTTAAAAAAGAATGAAAGAAGTGTGAATCTCCCCTTAAAACAGAATCTCTCTTCAGTGAAATCTCCAGCAGTCAGATGTTGTTTCAACACCAGGGGGCAGAAGAGGTCATTAAGCAATGAGAATGCTGTTTTTTCACTGTTCAAGCCAACTTAGTGTTCTCTTGACCGACCCTGCACTTTTTCTGCTTCAGTGCATGGAGGCATCAGTGTGGGTGCGTGTGTGTGAGAGAAAGCTACACAACTGCACATGCAACTCTTTTTAACAGCATATTTTGCAAACCAATAAACATAAAAACACTTTTAAAATGTGTTTACACACAATTTGCTAATTTATGATCAATACAATGAATAGTTTGTAGTATACAAGTATGTACATCTTGTTTCTTTCTCTTTTGCACCTATTTTGCTGTTGTTAGTTGCTTTTGTAATACCATCTATTATTTATGTTGCCATTTATTTGAACAAAAGCCATTCATGTTTAGAGAAATTCAAGGAACTTTACAAACAATTTGAAAGAAAAAAATTGATTGCATTAGGGTTTGAGTGGCACTGTTATCTAAAACCTCTGTAGAAAAACATTCAAAGATGCTTAATGGAAACAGAAAGCAAGTGAAAGAGAGAGAATGAGATATGGGTTTGAAAGAGAGCATTAGAAGAAAAAAAGAGTAAAGAACGGAAATAGATTGAGACTGCAAGCTTATCAAAGTTCTGTTATTGAAGTGTTCCTCAGCTCTAAGATCAGAAGCAGGCTAATGATCCTGCTGACCTTCAGAGGAGATCAGAATGCTTACGAGGCAGAACAGCATCTTCAAGGTCTGCTTTGGCCTCTCTTTTATCATTAATTAATTCATGTTAATTGCTGGATTAGAGAGAAAAGGTCTCGGGGATCCAAAGACCGCAGAGCATCTGCCCTTGACATGATGTGGAAGGTTATAATTGACTCTTCTGGTTTTAAAATATACTAATATTATATGATATTTATTTTAACAGTTCTTTAATTTAGTCTATTAAAGGGGTCATATGATGCTTTTTTAAAGATCATTATTTTGTGTATTTGGTGTAACAGAATATGTTGACATGCTTTAATGTTCAAAAAACACATTATTTTTCAAATACTGTACATTATTGTAGGTTAGGGGTGCCCAAACTTGGTCCTGGAGGGCCGATGTCCTACAGAGTTTAGATCCAACCCCAATTAGACACACCTGAACCAGCTAATCAAGGTCTTACTAGGCATACTATAAACTTCCTGGCAGGTGTGTTGAGGCAAGTTGGAGCTAAACTCTGCAGGACATCGGCCCTCCAGGACCGAGTTTGGG
>NW_015544166.1:1157759-1172902 GCF_001515605.1 Sinocyclocheilus anshuiensis
TATGCACAATCAGCTTGTAACACTCCAAAGAGAAAGGAAAACTTGAAATCGCATCATATGACCCCTTTAATATGTTATAGTCATGAAATGTGATGCAGACATGTTTTTGACAAGTGAGATTTACTTAAAAAGCGTAATACTGCAGATTATTGATTATTTTGTAAAAATGGCAAAAAGAAAGTGGTTTAGCATTGAGCCAGAGCAATAGTATTGTTTGGTGTCATTATAAATGTATTACATTCAGTAATTATTTAGCCCAACAGCTTACAAATGCCTCATTATTTAGTGCACGCAGCTTTACTCGTATGCAATATTGATTACCCAGCATGTGTGTTACAGAACCTCATCCTTGCCTGCATACAGTAATCCTCCAGGGCTCTCCGTACACAGCTGAACACTCGGTGTGTGAGTCAAGTCAACACACACTCTGCCCTGAGTAACACACCCGCTATGCGAGACCTGACACGATATATCTGGGGGTTGCGGCACCAGAGAATTTGTGTGTGTGTATTATGAATCTCTGCAAGTCTGGGCATTTGTGACGCACTCAGTGGGTTTATCGTGTGTATACGTGTGCACATACAAAGGAGACAGAGGGAGTCTATGATCTGAGCTTGCGGGTTGAAGTGTGAGAGTGCGTGTGATGGAGAGGGAGATTGTTTTAGACAGGTATTAAAGTGTAATAGGTTACGTCACATCGCCTGCTCTGTCTCCTGCTGTTAGTGTCAGCGTTCAGCTTTGCCCTCTTCGGTAGCGGTCGTGGCGGGCTACCCCGTCTCCCCTGCGGGCCTTCTGAAAAAGTGCACATCTAAAGCAAATGTCAGCATGTCCTGACTACCACTCCAAACCGAACAAGCCTTCTCCTCCTTTGCACCTATATAACACCAGCTCTCTCTTTTTGCATATTACCTACATTTATGGCTCCCCAGCTCTTCCCAAACTTTACAGGCCTCTGTCCAAGCGGTTGGCCTGATGTACGGTTCATCTGTGTTTTCTCTGCAGTGATGCAGTGAGCCGTTATGTACATTTACAAGCTTGCGTTTTGATGTGTGCAGCCCACAATACTTCATTAATTCAATCTAAATGGGTTTGTCTCCTTTAATCTCATAGTATGACTTTTGATGGTTATAAATTCTTTTTTTTTTTTTCATAATTTCCTCACTGCTTCTTTCCAGATCTCTCCATTAGTGTGCATGAGGCGTCTCTCTGAGAGAACCTGTCAATCAGTTGCTCCTGTGATCATTTCTGCCTGGCTGGTGGAAGCTGGGTGGCAGATCTGAAAACAGTATTAAAAACCTATATAACAACGAGAATGATCATATCCCATATTCTTAGTGATGCCTTCTGTATTCTAATAATTACATTAGTATACTGGCACAGCACAAAGCCCCTTTTGCCATGGTTACAACAACAATGGGATTCCATAATAATAACTATTATGACACTCTTCCAAATCTGCTTTTCACGTACTGAAAAAAAGGAGTACACTGTAAAAATTATTTTTTTTAAGGTTGTAAATGAAGATAATTGGAGTCAGTTTAACCAAAAATACTATTTATAAAATTTCACATTTAATTTAATTCAATGTTACTTGCCATATGGTTGTAATTGTTTGGAAATTTATCAGTAGTTTCAGAGAAAGTATAAGATTTACTTTAAAATAATTTTTACTCAGAAATTGTTAGTTAATTTTACAAAAATGTACAACAGAATAGCAAGTAACATTGGAACTATCTATCTTTCTATTCTTTCATAATTTCTTTATTTTTTACAATATTTATTCATTCATTCATTTTTTAATAGGTAATGACAACATTTACTGCAGAGGTGCTCAGTTCTGCTCTGATTTATCCTTCCTGCAGCGTTTAAATCCAGCTCTAATCAAACGTGTCTGAATCAGCTAATCAGTGTCTTTGGGTTCACTTGTAAATTACCGCCAGGTGTGTTGAGTGACGTTAGGACTAAACTTTACTGCAGTTGATTTTAAAGAGCAGGATCCCTGCATTAGACTTTGTAACACATTCAAACGTATGATTTCAAACTTAGTCTTACTCTTAACCAGGTGCAATATAATGAAACTGCCTTTAGCCGTCTACATCAAACTGAAGACTCTGATGGACAGCCTCTGTGTGTGCACCTTTTTACCTAAACACTTAAGCTCTCTCCTGTCCCCTGTGGTTAGTGAATGAATGAAGTCTGGTGGTTCCATTACAGTGTCGTACAATGTCACTTTCTGAAACATTCACATTTCTTGTCTCTCAGTGCTCAAGTTAATTCCAAACCTTCACCTGAACAGCAAAATCCATTCCAATGTGCAAAAAACGGCTGAAGAAACATTTTTGAAGGAGTACTGGTATTGTGTTCTCACTACGGCTTACATGTATGAAATAGTTCACCCCAAAATGAAAATTAGCTGAAAATGTACTCCCCTAAGGCCATCCAATATCAGAAAAGATTTGGAGAAATTTAGCATTGTATCACTTGTTCACCAATGAAGTGAATTGGTGCCGTCAGAATGAGAATCCAAACAGCTGATAAAAACATCAAAATAATCCACAAATAGCCAACATGACCATAGTCAATTGATAAACACATTGTGAAGCAAAAAGCTGTGTTTGTAAGAAATAAAATCCTAACCGTAATAAAGAATCCTCCATTGAAAACATCCCCTGTTGTCCTCTCACATCAAACCGACATAATTGTTTAGAACTGTTTTGGATTGTTTTCACTTGTAAACCGTGCTTGATCTAAACATTTTTCTCTCATAATTCAGATGAGAAGACTTTTTCACAGGAAAAACCAACATTATGGATAGAGGACTCATATTTTAGCAATAATTTGAGGTTAAAAAAATATTTTATTATAAACATGCAGCTTTTCACGTCACACTATGCTAATTGATGGATTGGAGTTGTGTGGATTGCTTGTGGATAATTGCGATGCCTTTATAAGCTGTTTGGACTCTCATTCTGACGGCACCCATTCACTGCAGAGGATCCACTGGTGATCAAATGCTAAATTTCTCTAAATCTATTTTTGATGAAGAAACAAACATCTACATCTAGAATAGCCTGAGGGTGAGAAAATTCTCTGTAAATCATAATTTTTGGGTGAACTATTCATTTAGTTTTTAATTGCTGCTGCTTTCATTATTCTCATAAGTCACTTTGGATAAAAGCATCAGCCAACTGAATAAATGTAAATTTATGTACAATCCCGCTTTCAATATGGACAGAAAATGTACCTGTCACTGGAATCTTGTTCCTTCACACCTTATTAGGACACAATATTAGTTTGGGTGGAAGATTAAGGTTTAAACAAAAAATTTGACATTTTGGCATAATGACATAATTAGAATTTTATGAGTAGTTTGAGATTAAATCATGTGCAGTAATGGATATTTTACACAAAAGGTTCAGAACAGATTTTATAAAAACACATTTAGATGCTAACCATGAAAAGCCTCTGCCCACATTGCTTCATCTGTATTCATATTTGTGACTCTGTAGAACCGTATCTGTCCTCTTCAAGTGCTCAGGCATTAGTTGTTTATACAGTGAAGATATTCTAGATGCTTAAAATGCTGAAGTCCAAAAATTCTTCAGATTTTAACATGAACCGCAGCCAGGACCAAATAATTAAACCTTCAGTGCTCAAATCATAGATTTAGTGTACTTTAATGATGCTATTGGCTAATTTTTGCCATTAAAAGTCTTAAATATGACTCCCCTCTTCATGTAAAGTTTGTAATCATTCTCAAGGGGCAGCTCCTGATGACCATTTTTTACATTTTGTATTTAATGTACTCCATTTAGGTTATTTGTAAATTACATTTAGACTGATGATTGATCAGTTGCAGTAAATTGACAGACTAATGTATTATAGCTCAAATCTTCTCACATTTATGTAAAACCTGTCATATGATCATGATATGATAATATAAAGTGAGGGATTTTAATGAGACAAACTGGTCATATTTTGAGGAATGGTGTAGCTATGTTAAGTTGTGGGCAGAATTAAAGATTTACAAGATATTTATTACTGCTAATTCCTGAAGAGTCCAGACACACACATTCATTTCAATCTATATGCAAACAGTTAACACATAAGCACCTGTCCCCGTTTCTATGGCAACCCACAATGTCACAGTCCATGGTCTCTGCAGTGGGTCCATTTCTGAAGTCTGAAGTTAGCCTCTCCCCCATCTCTCTCTCTCTCTCTCACTCTATTGTTCACTTTCTCTCTTCAATTTGTTCTGTAGCTGAGCCAGGATCCTTCACATTGCATTTCTCTCGACTTTATAAAGAGGTTTTCTTTCTCTTGGGTTTTTGGATGTGTGCTGTTCATTTTCCTCTCCCTCTCTTTCTCTCTCCCTTACTCACACACACACACACACACACACACACACACACACACAGTGCATAAAATTCTCTTCTTTTGCAGGCTACAGCTTTTTGTTTTTCGATTACAGCTCAAGTAATTCGGTTCAGTTAAGAATGCTATGGCAAAGATAACCCACTGATCTGCAAAATTCAAGATAGTGGCCTCGTTGTCAATAAGTCTCGGCACGTAACCGCTATTCCTGCAGGGACAGAGTCATCGGTCCATATCACGCGGCCACAGCCTTGAACTTCTGGGTGAATTCTGCCGCATACACATTAAACAAACACCTGCTCACGCGCTCTCTGGTGTGATGCGCGCACACTCCGCTTGTACATACTGTCACCTTGGCCAATGTGCCTGCGTGTGTGTTTCTGTACTGTACATGTGCGCCTGCTGCTTAGACATGTGAAAGTTGCCTGTGCATGGAGGTCAGTTCCAGCGGTCGGGTGAGTGTTGTGTAAACCCTGCGGGTCGGTGCAGCTCTAATGCTGACCAGATGATGGCAGATACACAGGGGAGAGTGCTCGAATTGGCTCGAATTGGCTTTATGAGACCTGCATGAGGCCAACATAAAAAGGGAATTCAAAGACTCTAAATTCAAAAATGAGAAAGGAATAAAAAATGAAAAGATAGCAGTGGACAGCATCAAAAAGGAGGCTGGGTAACTGAAATGAAATCAGTAAAAATACATTTCCATTAAATTTCCTGTATGTTCGTTTAACCGCGTGTATTAATCATCCTGTAAAATATCAGAAATATTAAATGTGTAATTCATCTAAAAATTATGAGGGGATTTTGCAGCACTACTGCAGGGGGTCTGCCAATTATTTGATCTCTGAAACATAACTAAAGCATGCACTTAAGAGTAAACATAGCATTGTTGTCCGTTGGTGTGCATGCTATATAATCATTATAGTTATTGTTATCATTCCTGGTGTGAATGGAGCTTTAAAATGCTTGTTTTTATACACAAAGCTATTAACACAACTTACTAATAGCTATTAACATAACACAAAGCTGTTGTATGGCTTCAGAATAAAGCACTGTTTAAAAGTTTGGTGTTGGTAAGATATTTTAAATGTTTTTGAAAGGGGTCTCTTATTCTCACTAAGGCTGCATTTATTTGATTAATTAAATGCAATAAAAACAGCAATATTGTGAAATATTAATTAATATTAAGTAATTTAAAGTTTTCTATTTTAATATGTTTTAAAATGTAATTTATTCCTGTGATGGCAAAGCTGATTTTTTTCAGCAGCTGTTACTTTATTTCTGTGTAATATTTTTCCCCATATTTGAAATAGAAAACTTTTGTTACAATATATCACTGTACTGTCACTTTTGATCAATTTATTGCATCCTAGCTGAATAATAAAATTAATTTCTTGAAAATAAAAAAATTATACTGACCCCTAACTTTTACATGGAATGTGGTGTACACTTTTTATTGACTTGTGGTGTTTTTCTAAATTTCAACTTTTGTGTTTTCCTTGAAAAAATCATATGGTTTTGGGATGACATGGCGACAGAATTGTGACTTTGAGGTGGTTCCTTTAAGAAACAAACACACAGCACCTGAAAAGTTTCTCCAGCATGTGCTTCGTCACAGCCTCTTAATTTGTTTCTCAATATGAATTAAAGTCTTGTTTAGTTGTGTCTTTTAAACTGAGTCGAGTGGGGTTAATTTGGTGATGAGCTCAGACTGCCTTGATTTAATTGAGAGTTTTTGACAGGGTTTTTTGGAAACAGCTGTCTGTTTTTTTTCTACTCCATGCCGTCTGGCTTTGTCAGAATTCCTCTGTGGAGCGGTTTTGCCCACATCCTCTAATCCCTAAATGTGGTTACTTTGTTGAGTGCTCTCTTTTGCCTTCCCCCTCTATATTTGTGTACAAGTGTGTGTCTGTGCGAGCTCTTAGTGTTGTTCTGCTTGTCTAAGCCAGTGTGAAGCTGCAGGATGTAACCGCTGGCCAGAAAACTACTGCAGGCTTTCAGTGCCACACCACATCAGTGTCAGAGAGAGAAAGTTTCTCTCTCACACACAAATACACACACTTATCTCTGTGTTTGCTGACTACGATCTTTGTTTTGGAGCTACCATATAATAAGTGAAATATGGAAATCTCTCTGTTGCAGTGTCCACATTTACTGCTTGTCCTCCAGTGGCCAGTTACATAAACATAAGCACTTTAAGACTGTGTCTTAAGAACTAGCCATGATCAATATTCTTTCTTTTTGTATTCAAATTAGATGCTATTATTTTTTATTACTGACTTAAAACATAGTGAAAAAATTAGTTCACTAAATTGTAAGTCGATCACTAACTCGTAGTCTAACTGGTCACAGCATGTCTGTGATGTTGGGTATGTTGTCTATTAAAGAGATAGTTCACCCAAAATTGAACATGTTGTCATGTTGTTCTGCACCATTTGACAACAAAAGAGATTCTGAAGTATATATATGCCACTATTTTTTCAATGTAATAAAACTAAAAAGAGGACTGGGACTGTTAAGCTCCAAAATGACAAAATCTCCATAAAAGATCAAACCACATGACTCACTCACAACAAGTCTTATGAAGTCATACAATAGTTTTATGTGAAAAACAAATATATTTTTTTGTTGCTATTCACTGATAATCTTCATCAACCCCTGAAATGTTCAAGAAAAAGAGAACTAACTGGATCCAATTTATTCAGACAGGCTTTGTGAATTGAATTAGCCAGCTAGGTTCTTCTACAATTACCCCATCAACTTTGGTCAGAAATCTTGGTGTAACCTTTGATGACCAGCTGACCTTCAAAGACCACATTGCAAAGACCGCTCGATCTTGCAGGTTTGCATTGCACAACATCAGAAAGATCAGGCTAAAAGCGTCTGCAAAATGACTAAATGTAAATGACTAAATGTAATTATTAGACCCACTGAAAAGATCTGACTAAAAAGAATGATTCATTCAGGTGCATGCCAATATTTTCAGTGAATAATGACTTTTAATATAGACTTTTAATATACATATGGACACTTCATTTCCAGCGATACCGTTGACTTGATTGCAAAGATACTATTTAAACTGAGCTGGATGTTGACATCACTGAATTCAATGATGAACTGTCTTTAACTGAAAAATTTGTGTTTACTATTGTCATTTTGCATTATTGACACACTATTTTCCTAATTAATGCTGTTCAGTTGCTTTGACACAATCTGTATTGTTAAAAGCGCTATATAAATAAAGGTGACCTGACCTGACCTGACTTTTAATATAGTGCACAAGGGATACAAACAAGTTTTATGGTGTTTTTGAAGTTTTAAAGGTACCGTAATTGCATGGAAAAGATTTTTCTAAATTTCTCTGTGTTCCAAAAAAAGAAAGGCGCGCATGTTTGGAACATCAGGGTGAGTTTTGGGTGAACTATTTCTTTAATAAACAAGAATCAGCAAAAGCAGCAGGAGTCGAACAGTTTGATGAAATGATGTGCAGTTTGATTCAATTGCACTATATTTATCAGATGCTTATACAACCCAGCAAAGGGGTGGGGGTAGGAAAGTGCTGACTGCAGACTTGGAGCTATGCAGTGATTTCTGTGTGAAAAATGGGTTTAATGAGCCACTTTAACTGTGCACATTATCAGCCTGAGAGAATCTGCAGTCCTACACTTGCCTTTTCAAAAAACACCACAAAAAAGAAAGAGACTGCATTAATTTAGGAATAGAAAAGAAGTGAAAGAGGAATAAAAGAGAGGGGGCAAGGAATAAACGAGAGGCAAAATGAAAGAGATGAAATCCAGCGAAAGGCTGATTTTTATCTTAATCCCACAGTTATTGGCCTCCGGATGTCTGCTCTGATCCGGGCATCCCTTTAGTGGTCCCTTTGATCCGCGGTCCCAGACAGATCGCGAGCACGTTCCACGGTCATTTGGGTTTTTACCTGTCGGCACAAGCGGGATGAGTGAGCAGCTCATCAAACGCGTGACCGCTGGCTCCTGATTACAGAAGCAGATGGGTGATGTGGAAGCGCCATTCACGTATACATGTGCGTGTTTGTATCTATCCCTCAGCATGCTGCTGCCCCGCTCTCCGAGAGTTTGCCGTTGTGATCCCGACGGGAGGTCCATGCTTCAGCCGGCCGAGGATGAGGTTTACTATCACACACAGCGGCTAAATCACAACTTTTCCCCATTCAAATGATAGAGCTCACTGTTATTGTATCTGAGGGAAGTTTTCTTTTGTTGGTTTAACTTAACTTCATCCGATTTGAAAGAGATCAGAAGTGAGTCTCCACTGCAGTGATCTCCATTAAAGATCCCTGCGGGGTCAGTCAGGAAGTGTGGAAGGGGTTGACATGCACAGAAATGCAAGGAGATAAGAGGCCCCAGAGTCACAGGAGGGTGAATAATGAACTCATTGAATAGAAAGATGGCAGCACAGCTAATAGAACCGGACACATCATTATAGCCCTACCTCACTGTGTGCATTTTATGTGTGTGTGTGTGTGTGTGTGTGTGTGTGTGTGTGTGGTTGGGGTCTATTTCGAGCAAACACAATGTCTGTCTTCTGTTTTTTTTTTTTTTTGCGATATTGAGTATTTCAAAATTTCTAAGGGTAGAACAGGAGATGAACAAAATCAAAAAGAATTACCAAGAAAGGGAATGACAGTGATATACTTCTAAGTGGAAAGGGATAGAGAAAGACTGTAAGAGAAAAGAAAATGATGAGAAATGATATGAAACACAAGAGAAATGGTTTTGAGAAGAGGAAAATTTGTGTTTTTCTGTGCCGTCTGAGGATAAAAGAGGATCTAAAGGAGAGACGTGAAGACGGCATTAGAGAGATTCAGACTTCTTTTGCAAGGCTTTCAAATGAACTCGGCTGAACTCAAAAGATACAGTTTTTCAACCCCTTTCAAACAAAAAGGAACAGTTCAGCCAAAAATGAAAAGTCTGTCATCATTTACTCACCCTCGTGTCATTTCAAACCAGTATTGCATGGAAAAAAAACTGCCATTTTAGAGAATTGTGCTAGTTGTTCTTTTCCATGCCATTAGACTTTTAAGCTTTCATGCTTCAGAAACGGACACAAAAGTACCATACAGAGTACTGTAATATTTCTGCTAATCTTATCTGAAGCAGTAGGACAGCTTTGTGAGAAACAGACCAAATTTAGGTATAGTTCACTCAAAAATTTAACTGTTGTCATCATTTACTCACCTTCATGTCATTCTAAATCTGTATGAGTTTCATTCTTTTGTTGAACATAAAAGATGTTTTGAAGAATGCTGGTAATCAAACAGCTGAGGGTCCCCTGATTCCATAGTATTTATTTCCCTATACTATGGAAGTCAATGGGGACCAACAACTGTTTGGTTCTTCAAAATTCTACAAAATTCTACAAAAAACATAAGAAAGAAACTTATACAGGTTTGAAATGACATAAGGGTGAGTAAATGATGACAACATTTTCATTTTTGGGTGAACTATTCCTTGAAGTTCTAGTGAGTTTCAATCACATGAAATATACCAGTAAAATTTCTCATTGTGACATCTAAAGTAGAAAGAAATATGGGTTTAAAGTGAATAATGGTTCTGTGAGTAAATTCTGACATGTAGTAATGTTTGTTTGTGGCCGAACTATTCCTTCAAAAAGTTCTGTAATTTTCTGCATTACCAATTGATGTGGTAAAGTGTATGTTTCAAACAGGTTTTCTAGATTAATCAGCAAGAATGACTGACCAAGGCAAATTCAAAAAGACATGAAACTATTTCAATTTATATTTGAAAGTCTTTGCAGTTTCCTTTCTCAGCCCAGCAAGCCAACAAAAGACAACATAGATACATACAACACAGGGTTACTGAAGGGAAAACAGAGTAGGATGTAGGAACAGAATGAGAGAAAGGGTTTTTTAGATATGTGGCTAAATCACTCCCTGTAGAGTGAGCCTGAGGATATTGAAACAACCAAAGCAGGAACTCTCTCTCTCCCTTGTTCTTTCTTCATCGTGTGCTCAGAGATTACTTAAATCAACATATATACAAACAGTTGTTTCAGTGCGAGTATGTTTTCTCATGCAAACACACACACACACATACGCACACACACACGCGCACACACACACGCACACGCACACACACACACATTAAAGAGTTATATTACAATTTTAAATATTTTTCATATTATATACAAAATTATGTAATGTGGGTGTGTTGTGTAATATTATTATTATTAATATATTACATTTTTATAAAACACTTAATATCTTTTTTTTGTACTATATACTGTATATAGTATAGTACTAAAACAAAAGCTTGGTTCTGTTGATCATAATAATTGATAACTGGCTGATATGATAATATGACGCATGTTGTTATTTATTCTGTCACTTGAACTTATTTATGTTTTTGTTTAAATATATTCCCTAAAGACAAGAGCAAACCCACTAGGAGTGCAGGGTTTTGAGTATTTTTAGAGAGAGGAGGGTGATCAGAGCTTTGCTCGAGGTGTTCTGGGAACATACGTGGGAAGTGATAAAGAAAGTGTATGTGTCTTTACACATGAGTAGAGAGAGGGGTGTTCGGAGGAATGGGGCATTGCACATCTGGCGGAGAGGTTTGGGAAAGTCCATGCAGCTGTCTCATTGGACACACACACACACACACACACACACACACACACACACACACACACACACACATCTCTGAGTCACGGGGATCAGAAACCCATGTGCCATTCTGAGCTGTTAGGACTGCATGATGGGATGGCATTACAAAGGCAAGCTTCTTTCGCAGAGTTTCACCGCTGTGACCTCCAAATGAAAAGCTTTGCAGATAGTGTCACCAAAGGGTGATTTTATGAGGTTTCAAGCTAGCAAGACAGCAGTAAGTGTACACAGTAAACTGTAAAAATAGTGAAAGCAAACAAAAGAGGAAATAAAGAATAAGTATAAGCCAGAGGCCATGCATTACAGTGGTTATTACATTGGTAAACACACAGCATTTAGTTTTAACAAAACAATGTCAACAGCAATGTAATAAAAGACCATTTTGTATTAAATAGCTACATTAATTAATTGTAGTTATCAGTATACACAATGTTTTCACCAAGTACTGTACCGTATTAGCCTAAATGTTGTTTGTTTACTATGGAAGCACATTTGCACCTCGGAGATAAAAAAAAAAAAAAAAAAACAATCACAATGATGCACTTGAGAAAAATAATGAAGTCACTGTGGTGAGATGTATTTGCAATTACGAGAAAGTCACACTTGTGAGAATTTAACCAGCGCTCTGTAGCTTGAAACTTCTTAAAAACGAGAAAAAATGAAATTGTAATTAGTCTGATAATGATGCAATTACAAGAAATAAAGAAGTCACAATGATGAGATTTAGTTGCGATTACAACAAAGTCATAATTATCAGTATTTGACATGCGCTGTAGTTTGACACTTCTCAAGAATAAGAATTAGTGAAATTGTGAGATATAAAATCACAAAATAATACAATTACAAGAAATAAAAAAGGCACAAAGGTGAGACAGTTGCAATTACAAGACAAAAATGTATATTTCTTAAGAATAGGAAATAGTGAATTTAAGATATAAATTCACATAACGATGCAGTAATAAAAATGAAAGTCACAATAGTGAGACAAAGTCTTAATTACAAGAAAAAGTCATATAACTGTGACGTGCTATAGCTTGATGCCTCTGAAGAATAAGAATAATGATGCAGTTACAAGAAATAAAACATTGCGTGAGATGTTGTCAATTGTTGCAATTAGTTGCAATTGTGATTATCTGACATGTGCTGTAGCTTGACGCTTTGCTCCATAAAAGGGTACAAAGCAATACGGAACACTGACATGAATCACGTGAAAAGGCCTTCAGAGATTAATCAGTAAGCTTCTGAACAGACTATTTTATGGTCCTAGAAACAATGCAGTGGGTCAGACACAGCCAATCAGAGCTGCTAATTAAACTGGTGATTACACACCGTTAAGGGATTAGTGACTGATGTGGAAGAACTGTCCTCCATGTCTCCTTCCCTCCATCCTTCTGTCCTCTACTTCTCTCTCCCTCTCTCTTTCTCATCAGTAATTTTCTCCCTTCCTTCTATCTCACTTTCCATCCCATCTGTGTATCACTCTCTAGCTCTCTCTTACACACTCTTTCCCTTACTGTCATTCACATCTCTGTCTTTCTTTCAGTTTCTCTTGTTCTCTTTGTGCCTCGTGGTCCCTCTAACAAAGAAAAATGAACAGCATAATGCTGACAAATTAGAGCACAACCTCAGTAAACAAACACAGCTTCAGCTGAGCGAGTAATACACTACAGCTTTGCTTCTTATCATTAGCATGGAGTCACTAATCGCTAATGTGCTGTTTTTCATATTAAAGATAATATATCTGATCACACACTAGCTTATGGGAAATGAGGTTAATAACCTAAACTCCGACGCGTGCGTGTGCGTGCGTGTGTGTGTGAATGCACCTCCTGGTGTTTTGGAAAAGTTGCTGATGTCTTGGCTCTTTTCTTCAGCAGACTGGGGCTGTGTTTGTATATTTGTTAGTCTGTCATAGCCAAACCTTTGAATAAATGGCATAAGGTCTAGTCCACATTGCGGCTTGTTTTGGTCACAAACTGTCCACATTGACAGGGAGGGAGTAAATGAATACTTTTATTTAACATGAATGCATTACATTTATTAAAAGTGACAGTAAAGACATTTATAATGTTACAAAAGGTTTCTATTTCAAATAAATGCGGTTCTTTTGAACTTTCTCTTCATCAAAGAATCCTGTACCATGGTTTTCACAAAATATTAAGCAGAACGACTGAAAATAATCATAAATGAGCAGCAAATCTGCATATTAGAATAATTTCTGATGGATTGTGTGCCACTAAAGATAAAATGGCTGCTGAAAACTTTGCCATCACAGGAATTATTTTTAATTTTTTTTAAATGATATTTAAACAAAAACAGGCCTATTTTAGATTGTAATGATATTTCACAGTATTACTGCTTTTAATGTATTTTTGATCAAATAAATGCAGCCTTAAAGGAGCATAAGAAACTTGTTAAAAAAATCTTACTGACCCCAAATTTTTGAATGGTAGTGTATTTTTGCATTTGTATCAGCGATTATGTGCTGAAATCTGAGTAACAACACTATTATTGCTAGACTAAATGTTGTCAACAAGAATTATGTAATATAATATAAGAATTATGCAATATAACCTCAAAACTTCAAAATGAGCACATGAATGCAAGACAAGAAAACAGAGAAAGAACTCTTTTTGCTGAAGAACAGCAGAAGATGTGACTCCTCAGATCTGCTGAAGTGCAGCAGCATTAAAAGACCAAACCTCAGCAGACATCAAATGAAACATCACAGATGCCTCTCCTCTCTTTAAGAGAGCAGCTTACAAGCTTAAACCAGAGCAGATCTCAGTGCAGACACATGCACGAGCCTCAGAGTGCATCTGCAGTGCTCCGAATACTAGAATCATAGATTGCCTCAGAATTATACAGATTATCATAGTAGGATTAATGCTAGACCTGTAGAAACCCTGACAGTGGTGCTTTGAGTAAAAGCTGGAATAGAGAAAAGAACAAAATAGGTAAATATGGTGCAGAGTAATTGAATGCTGTGGCTGTTGTTAGTGTGTAGAGGTCATTTCACTAAAGCTCTTTCACTCTAACCTCAACCAGAAGTCATTTATTTTCAATGAGAGCTTGCAAAAGTTTGTGCAAATAAGCAGTGACTACCACTGGGGATGAAGAAGTTGATGCACTGTGAGCAATTCACTGTTGTATACGATTTGTCTTCGCCCACATAAAGCGATGTTAAAAAATGATGCATGGAAAACCACTCCGGCATTCTGATTCGTTTGATTCATTCATTGATAGTCGTTCATCTTGTTCATGATGTGATGTATTGTGCGCTGCTGCGATTTATATACAAACGCTTTGCCCTGCAGGTTGTTCATTTTTAGCAGCAAGAAAACTGAATCATTGTCAAAATGACATCTTATTTGAAATGACAATACATCTAATCTGAGATAATTTGCTTGCCAGTAATGTTACGTAATCTAGCAGCAGGGACGCTTACTAGTGACCAACCTGGCAACATTCAGTGCACTGAATGGGGTGGGTAATAAACTCAACTTGACTTTCCATCTGTAGTATTGGTGCTTTTGTCCAAGCTAACAGTGAATGTTCTCAAAACATTGGCTAACAAGTTATAAATAAACCAGTAGCGTTAACAGAATGTTTGTTAAAGGGGTCATATGATGCTGCTAAAAAGAACATTATTTGGTGTATTTGGTGTAATGAAATGTGTTTATGAAGCCTGGCCCAATGGATGCATTCATTATTACATTCTAGTTATTCCAAAAGAAATGGGGTCACCATGAACAACAGCAAAAGTGAGAACTTGAGAACGGTGCGGCCAGCGGATTCGACGAAGGAGCATCCGGTGGGCTTGCGGAAACCACATGTGACGACCCCGGACTGGACTCCGCTTCGTCCATGGTGAAACCCGATCCGGTGATCCACCGGATTTATGTATTTCCTCAGCGACCAGCACGGATCAGCTCCAGGCATGACGAAGCAGATATCGTCCTCTTTTGGAAGACCAAACAAAGTAGTTTTGCTTTCACAACGAAACACACGGCGTCTTCACGACATGGCAGCGGCAGCAACAATACTACAGTGAGAATAAAAGTTACGCCTTCTTTCTTTGCGTGAACATTTGGGCGGCATTATG
>NW_015544166.1:1173257-1175086 GCF_001515605.1 Sinocyclocheilus anshuiensis
TGCAACTTTACAGATCTTCTTTATGCACCAAGAGCTTGTAACACTCCAAAGAGAAAGGAAAAACTGAAATCGCATCATATGACCCCTTTAAAAGATATCTATAACCCGAAAAACATTATTTATACATCGTTCACAGAATGTTTTTCTTCCAAATGGGTTTAGTTTGACGTTCATCTAATGTGTTTCAAATGTTACTATTTTTTCTGAATGTTCAGGGAACATTCAAAAGTAATGTTCCCATAATGTTTGCAAAAGGATAAAATGGATTCAATAAAATGGTCATTCTCGTTACCAATTTGTATTTATTTTTTTTTAAACTAGACATTTTGAACATTCAGAAATTGTTTTAACTTAATGGGAACATTAGCAAAACATTATTGTAAAATTTTTTTAGCTGTTCGAAATTTTAAATTATAAATACAAATGCATGTAAATATACAACGATCTAATGGGAAAAATGTCTTATGTATCAAGTGTGGATTCCGCTCAATGCTTCCCTCTGCCACAAGATTATGCATTTTATTTATCTTCATTTAAAGGCTTTTTTCATCAAAAATTGATTAACATGAATATGTGATACATATTGTAGAAGGTTACCTGCTTTGGACTGTGATTTTTAAGTCCCAGTTCATTCCTCACAGGTACCTCTTATCTCTATTAAATTGATATTTTACTCCTGAACTCTCTCTCTTCCTCTTCCATGCCCTTTCTTCACCCTTTTTCTCCTTTCTGTCTTGCTGCAGTGGGAAGATTCTGTGTTCTCAGTCTTAGAGGAAACAGCAGGAGGGCAAGCCCTGGGCTCTCTCTGTATTTCCAAATAAAAGAACAACAGAAAGATAAAGACCCGGATGGGCTGGAGAGGGTAAATGGAAGACAGATGGAAGGGGGAAAGGGTTGAGAGATAAAGGGAGATGAGAAAAGAGCGTTAACTATTGCTTGCAGTTACATATTCTCACCTGAGAAGGGCAGTAGAGATACAGCTCAGTCATGACTTAAACACAAAGAGGGAGGGAGGACTGCGGAACAGATATCGGTGTAGAAATAGCAAGCTAACATGTATGCAGAAATGCAATTAGTATATTGTTTGCATATTAGGAGTAGCTGTTATATGATTTCTATAGAAACAAACATTTCAGTGTCTTACTTGATTTGTGTACTTCGTCCAGCACTGATGCACATACATGTACATGACTCACTGACTTATTCTGCAGGTTTTTGATGGAAGCTAAAGCTTAATGATAACATATCTGCACTGCAAAAAGACTATTTAATCTTGTTTTCCAAAAAAAAAAAAAATCTAAACATCTTTAAAACAGAATAAATTGACAAGAAACTAAACTGCACAAGATATACATTTTCATACAATGTACAATGGGGATTTTCTGTGGAATTTATTTTTCAAATACATATTTTGTTATATTATTTTATATATATTATATATATATTGCAAATTATATTAATCCTAATTTGAGTGAAAGGCTAAATTGAAAAACTTGGAATCACAAATTTTCAATGTGTTTTCAGACTTTTATATTGTGCTGTATAAACAGTTACCTCCGTTTGTACCCTCCGTTTTGTTTTTGTTTTCTCTCAGTGTTTTTTCTTTCCGTTGTTCCCATGGATCTCTTCACTCGCCCCGAATTCCTCCTCTTGCTGGAGCAGGGAGACAAAGCTAAATCAAGCTCAGAGTGCCCTCCGGTGCCACTCCTCGAAAATGCCCACCCTCCCACCGGCTCCAGCCTCCTCCACCGCTGTCGTCTGGCAGCCCCTCTGCTCGCCCTCAGCCCACCATCATTGCGGTGCGAGCCCCGCGGGACTGCCATCCTCCA
>NW_015544166.1:1175671-1204705 GCF_001515605.1 Sinocyclocheilus anshuiensis
ACACACACACACACACACACACACACCTGCCCAAGCTCAATGACTGTACGAAAGTGATGAGTCTGTGAGCTGTAGCTTATATACAGGAGCACTGAATTTGGATGCTGGCATAAGTTTAAGTGTCATTAGACTCATGGGGTTATGGTTTATTAGTAGTATTTGTGAGGTTTTGATTTTGAAGCTTATATAAATCAGAGGGTATGAAGTAAATTTGATTTGTCAGACACAACGTTATAAGGCATGGGATTCACTGAGTCATCAGTTTAGATGGGATACAAAAGATTCAAAAGATTTATTGGCTGTTTCACACAAAGAACAATAGAATTCTTACTTAAGCAGTTTGTTCGGCCCAGGAAAAAACAAATGAAGAATTGACAAATAGTGTAGGGACCTTGTGCAGTAAAATACAATACCCTGTATTACGCTACAATGCTGTGTTGATTCAAAGGTAGCGTTGTAAAAACATGCTGAAAATACCAGGTTAGACTAGTATTAATAGCTGTGCAAGTCATGCGAGTTTGATGTTATAGCAGGTTGACCAAGAAAGTTTTGCTGGTTGAGCTATTTAAGAAGTTTATGCAGCTGGCCTTACATCATATTTCAACCCAAAATAATAATTCATCAAAACGAGGAGCTCGCAAACATAATATTATAATGTTTTTGCGCTTACGTAACTAAGTATTTCTTATCTACAGTATTTGGTGCAGATGTTTTACAGGTTTTTTTTTTTTCAACCTAAAATCATTTGGGTTCAGTAAGTTTTCTATTTTAATATTCTTTCAAATATAATTTATTCCTGTGAAGAAATGCTGAATTTTCAGCATAATTATTCCAGTCTTCAGTGTCTCATCATCCTTCAGAAACCGTTCTAATATTTTGATTTATAATCAATGTTGGAAACAGTTGTGTTGCTTAATATTTTTTGGGACCTGTGATACTTTTTTCAGGATTCTTTGATAAATAAAAAGTTAAAAAGAACAATGTTTATTTAAAATAGAAATGTTGTGTTACAATATACAATACTATTCAAATGTTTGGGACCAGTAAACTTTTTCTTTCTTTCTCTTTCTTTCTTTCTTTCAAAAGAAATTAATACTTTTCTATTTTCTAATAGATGTCTACTTTTTGATAAATGCTGTTCTTTTTATTCATCAAAGAATCAAAGAAGTAACACAGGTTCCAAAAAAATGTTAAGCAGCACACCAGTTTCAACACAGCACTGCATCAAATATAATAAATTATATCTTAAAGTATATTAAAATAGGAAACCAATATTAGAAACTGCAATAATATTTAACAATATTACTGTTTTTCTGTATTTTTGATCAAATAAATACAGCCTTGATGAGACTCCATCTTACTGATCCCAAAAATAAAAAAATCTTACTTACCCAAACTTATGAATGGTAGTGTATATTCAGCCTATTTTTTTAGTAGCATGATAATTTTTTAAAACTGTGATACTCTTTTTGTGACATTTCAATATCATTACCATAATGCAAAAAAGTTAGATTACTGTGATTTAAATAATAATAATAATAATAATGATAATGAATTAAATGGGAAAGTGTTTACACAATTGTACTATTTGTGGTTACATTTATGCAACATATCACATAATTTTGTACTGTAATATAGTAAAAAATGCTAATAACAAAGGCTTGAATGCTTGAAAAAAGTTGAACGTAAAGGTCTGTGAAAGAACCAGAACAGAGTCTTGTAATTTGACACTGCTCGCTGAGAATCAGAACGCCTGGTTGAAGTTGTGGTCATTCATCTTGGTGTCTTATGAGCTTCTCCTTGAATCCAGGTTTGATGTGCTTTAAGATAGCTGGACGTGTGTTGCTAGGATACACTGATTACCTGTGTGATGTAACGGTGCCGGAGCTGTTTAGAGGATCATTTCTCATTTGTACATGAGAGAATGACTAAGAGAATGACAGAGATTGAGGAAGGGAAGAAAGAGGGATGGGGAGCGCACATGTTCAGAAAAACACTCATGACCTACATAAAGAGCTCTAGCACAGTAGTGCAGTGATGGAAGTTGATAGAGGGAGTTTTAATGCCTCCGTATCTCTCAATCTCTCCGCATGCGTCAGCTCAGTTGTGATATTTCACACTCCTGTTATTTCAGACAAGTCAAATTTAGCCCAATGTCCAGCAGGCTTTGAATGAAATGTCTTTTGTTGGCCTGACGACGGATTGGTATCCCTACGAGCAGATTTGTCTTTTTATCTCGATGGAGCGATCGCTGCTGCGCACCGAGCGGGTGGAAGACAGATGACGGACTTTCTTGTCCACCCTCTGGTTGAGATCAGCCCATAACTCCCTGCGCTGCTGGTGCTCGGCTTACCCTAAAACTGTCCACATTAAGAGAATCTGTTTACTGTCTGAACCATTTACACACCCCGTGATGCCAGTTTGTTTGGATCGAGCGTGTGTGTTGGAACCAGGATCTTTTGCCTCTGGCCCACACTCTCACACACACACACACACACACACACACACACACACACACTCTCTCTCTCACAAGTTCCTCTCTCCTCTACAGGTCTCCTTTTCATTTTCCCCTCATTCTAGTTTCAATCACTTTTTACCTGCATGTGCGCCCCAAACATCCCATAATGCATTTCTACATCTCCAGGCCTGCGGGGTCCTCTGGGTTCAATTAGCCCATGTTTTACTCACCCTCAAAGCATCCTGGGTGTATATGACTTTCTTCTTTCAGACGAATCCAATCAAAGATATATAAAAAATGTTCCTTGCTCTTCTAAGCGCTTGAATGGGAGTAGGCGGGTGTTTTTGTTCAACAGTCCAAAAGTAGTCAAATAAAGCGTACGCATCCATAATAAAACGTGCCTCACATGGCTCCAGGGGGTGAATAAAAGCCTCCTGTAGCGAATCAATGCCTTTTTGTAAGAAAAATATCCATATTTAAAATGTAATAAATACTTTCTCACTTCTGCTGACTGTCATACGTGCAAGCCGTTCCGGCGGATGATGTAGGATGTATGCGTCAACTGGTTTTGCAAGAGAACGCAAATGTTTTGCGAAGGAACGCAAATATCTTTGTGAGAGAATGCAAAAGTTTTGTGAGAGAATGCAAAAAAGTTGACAAATATTCTTCCTCCCACCCGAATTTTTTCCACTCACCCCGAATTTTTTCCACCACCATGTCCCTTTAGGGGCTTCACAGAATGCAAAATGAAATGGTATCAAATTATTTAATGTGTTAAAATAATTGTGTTATGTGTGTTTACCTTTGATATCTTTTTACAAGGTTAATTTTTGACACATTTTGACTCTAAATAAAATATATTTTTATTATGATTGTTTGCACGGCAAGCACCTCTTTTGCTGATTTGTATTGTTTGTTTTTTTCAAAAGGTATTCCATTTCGTTGAAAGCATTCTGATAAATAGCTAGATGAATAAACAAGCAAATTAATCAATGAATGAATTAAACAAACATGAATGCTTTTACGTCCTGTGCATTTTAATGGGGGATTTGTTAACGCAGATTAGGTTTTGGAGGTAGGGCGGTAATGTCGCTTCAGCAGTGCAGTGGGAATGCTTGATTAGGTTTGATTTGGCAGATGACAGCGCAGAGGTTTGATGTCTTTAAGTTCGTTCACACCATGTTAGGAGGATTACATGTGGTGCTGAGAGACAGGTAGCAAGCCCTTTGTTTACTCTCATGACAAGATAGCAAGAGAAAGGTCAAAACAGTATCTTATTCCTCCCTCGCTCTCTCTCCATTCCTTCTGCAGGGATTTTAAGGTGCTTACAGTGCGTTATTTTGCTGGATGCTTCCGTTCATCACAAACCCCTGGAGACTGCTACATATCTGATTCAGTCACTTCAGCACACTTGTGTGTGCTGCTAACAGGGCTTTCCAGGTTACACACACAACTTTTTTCCAAACACCAGGCCTGTCTATGAGACTCAATTTCAAACCTAGTGAACTACAAACATAGGTAGCTGCCATGTAAGGCAGCATCTGAACTGAAATGGAAGCGCTTGATTTGAAACACTCTTGGATAACACATGGAATAGTATTATTCATTAGACCCAACTTACAATTTATTTAAATAGAGTTTGTGGTTAGCATGTTGCTAAGCTAATATTGTGATACAAGCACACACAAATGTGTAAAGTTGTCAATTTTCATTTTAAATTATTTCTATTAGTGCTTGTCAGTATTTTATGAGATAGTATAATGTTGCTGCTCAACTGCTCGTTTAAAAGGTTTTTTTTTTTGTTTAGATAAATGAATATTTTTTTCCAGCAAGAATGCAATAAATTGATCAAAAGTGACAGTAGGCATATATAATGTTACACAAGATTTCTATTTCAAATAAATGCTGTTCCCTATCTGTCGGTCACTACGAGTTATGTCGTGAAGACATAGGGGATTTACTTGAGAGCCCCAATCCGCTCTGACTTTCAGAGAAAACGCCAATGAATTTTGGCTAGATGATTTTGCATACCTGAGCCACTCCCCGTGCATACGGGTATAAATAGGCGACAGGTGCATCCACTCATCAGATTTTTGCTTCGAAGCCGAGTGGGTGAATGATTTCTTCTCCACAAATCCTTTTCGTTCTGACTGGAAGAAAGAAGCTGTTCCTGGTTGGCGTGACGGCACAAACAGCGGTGTCCCTGTTGATTCAGCGATTCCCCTGGGTGTTTCAACTAAAAGAGCAATTTCTCATCACGGACGGCTCGTGTCTTTTTAAAGATGCCGTTCCGTCTGTGTTCTCTTGGTTGTGGTCGTTACCTGTCCTCTGATGATGGCTACGAGCGTTGTCTGGGCATCCAACACACTGAAGCTGAGCTCGTGGATGACTCATGCGTTCATTGTGAGCGTATGAGCATGGCTTCGCTGCGATCTCGCCTCTCTCTCCTCACGGGGAACGGAACGGCACCCTCTGTCTCTACCCGTCCCGGTTTCCCTGTCATGAGCAGGGGACCGCCGACTAGAGCTCTGCTCTAAAGGGTCACAGTGAGAGCTTCTCCGCCGGGCACGTCCCCGCGGACCACCGCAGGTGCGTCGATTGACCCTTTGGTGCCACTCGCACGGACCTGTCCCGCTGGCTCATTCGGACAGTTCGACTTGGCTAGGCAATTCAGTTCGCCAGGCAACCCCCCAGGTTCAGTGGCATTCTTGAGACTTCGGTGGCAGCTCGAGATGCCCCTGTCCTGCGCAACAAGATTGCTGTCCTATTGGCGAAGGACGCAATCGAGCCTGTCCCTCCAGCCGAGATAAAGTCAGGGTTTTACAGCCCTTACCTTCATCATGCCCAAGAAAGGCGGTGGCCTTCGGCCAATCCTGGATCTGCGAGCCTTGAATCGCGACCTTCACAAGCTCCCATTCAAGATGTTGACACAGAAGCGCATCATCAGATGCATCCAGCCCCAGGATTGGTTTGCAGCGGTCGACCTGAAGGACGCTTACTTTCATGTCTCGATTCTTCCTCCGCACAGGCCATTCCTATGGTTTGCGTTCGAGGGTCGGGCATGGCAGTACAGGGTCCTACCCTTTGGGCTGTTCCTGTCCCCCCTTGTCTTTATGAAGGTCGCAGAGGGCGCCCTTGCCCCGTTATGGGAAGTGGGCATAAGGATCCTCAACTACCTCGAGGACTGGCTCATCATGGCCCGAGAGCAATTGTGCGATCACAAGGGCCTGGTGCTCCGACACCTCAGCCAGTTGGGGCTTCGGGTCAAATGGGAAAAGAGCAAACTCTCCCCCGTGCAGAAGATCTCTTTTCTCGGTATGGAGTTAGACTTGGTGAGTATGACAGCACGTCTCACCAACAAGCGCACCCAGTCAGTGCTGAACTGCCTGAGTTCCTTCAGAGGCAGGAACGTGGTATCTCTGAAACACTTTCAGAGGCTCCTGGGCCATATGGCATCCGCAGCCACAGTCACACCGCTTGGATTGCTTCATATGAGACCACTTCAGCACTGGTTACACTCCCGAGTCCCGAGATGGGCATGGCGTCGCGGTACACTTCGTGTGACCATCACACTGGAGTGTCGCCACCTATTCAGCCCCTGGAACGTCCTTGCATTTCTACGGGCCGGGCGCCCTTTGAACAAGTGTGAACGTCGTTGTCACAACGGATGCCTCCAGCACGGGTTGGGGCGCTAAATGCAACGGGCAGGCAGCCTCGGGGCTCTGGACAGGGCCTCGACTGCTTTGGATCATCAACTGGCTAGAGCTGTTGGCAGTGCATCTGGCTTTACGGCAGTTCCAGCCATTGCTGCAAGACAAGCACGTGTTGGTCCGCATGGACAACACTGCGGCTGTCTCATACATCAACCGGCAGGGTGGTCTATGATCACGTCGCATGTCACAGCTCGCCCGTCATCTCCTCCTCTAGCGCAACTCAAGTCGCTGTGCGCCATCCACATTCCGGGGGAGCTCAATCGTGCAGCCGACGCGCTCTCACGACAGCTCACGTTCCCCGGAGAATGGCAACTCCATCCCGAGACGATCCGGCTGATCTGGAGTCGATTCGGGGAAGCCCAGGTAGACCTGTTTGCTTCCCACGAGTCCTCCCACTGCCAGCTGTATAACTCCCTGACTGAGGCCCCCCTCGGCACAGATGCACTGGCACACAGCTGGCCTCGGGCTCTACGCAAGTATGCGTTTCCCCCAGTGAGCCTTCTCGCACAGACACTGTGCAAGGTCAGGGAGGACGAGGAACAGGTCTTGCTGGTTGCACCTTACTGGCCCACCCAGACCTGGTTTTTCAGAACTCATGGTCCTCGCAATAGCCCCCCCGGCGCAACCCTCTGAGGAAGGACCTCCTATCTCAGGGGCTCGGCACCATATGGCACCCTCTGAAGTGGAGTCTGTTCATGAACTGGTGTTCTTCTCACCACGAAGACTCCTGAAGATGCACGATTGGAGTAGTGCTTTCTTTCCTGTAAGAAAGGTTGGAGCGTAGGCTGTCACCCTCCACCTTGAAAGTGTATGTGGTTGCTATCGCAGCACATCACGATGCAGTGGACGGCCGGTCCCTGGGAAAGCACGATCTCATCGTCAGGTTCCTGAGGGGTGCCAGAAGTTTGAATCCTCCTAGGCCACCCCTGGTGCCCTCCTGGGATCTCTACTTTCCTGGCTGGCCTTCAGAGGGATCCCTTTGAGCCGCTGGACTCAGTTGAGCTTAAGTTCCTGTCTGCTAAGACAGCGCTCCTGACCGTGCTCACTTCCATCAAGAGGGTCGGGGATCTCCAAGCATCTTCGGTGAGCGAAGAGTGCCTTGTGTTCGGGCCAGCCTACTCTCACTTTGTCCTGAGACCCCGGCCTGGATACATGCCCAAGGTTCCCACCACGCTCTTTTGCGATCAGGTGGTGAACCTGCAAGCACTGCCCTCGGAGGCGGCAGGTCCAGCCTTGGCATTGCTGTGTCCCGTAAGAGCATTGCGCATATACGTGGACCGCACCCGGAGCTTCAGAATCTCTGAGCAGCTCTTTGTCTGCTACGAAGGTCAGCAGAAAGGGAAGGCTGTCTCCAAACAGAGGTTGTCCCACTGGATAGTGGTGCCAATATCCTTGGCCTACCAATCCCAAGTCAAGCCGTGCACCCTGGGGGTGAGGGCTCACTCCACACGGAGTGTTGTGTCGCTTCCTCATCGTTACTGCCAAGCTGTAAACAACAAACAGGAAAGGCGTGAAGCACCTTTCACGAAGGTCGAAATCCCTTCTCTTAAGAAAATATTTTCTGTGGTAGGAACAGCGGCTTGGCTATCTTCAGCAGTGATGTACTCACCTTTGGTCCCTGTGGGCGCCAAGGTCAGCGAATTTGCGCTGGGGCATTGGGAAGGTTACGACCCTCGTGTAGCATTTGTCTGACACGCGGCTGCTTGTCAACATTTGCAGCGCTAAAGGGTTGTGACGGGATTCAGGTTGTGGTGCTTTCCATGGACCCCCTATGTTGTCACGACATAACTCGTAGTGACCGACAGATAGGGAACGTCTCGGTTATGTACGTAACCCTCGTTCCCTGATGGAGGGAACGGAGACGTTATGTCCCCATGCCACAACCTTGAACCATCGCTGGTTGCCAGGGACACGTTCTCGGCTCCTCAGCGTAAAACCTGATGAATGGATGCACCTGTTGTCTATTTAAAATAGACCTGTTGTCTATTACCCGTATGCACGGGGGGTGGCTCAGGTATGCAAAATCCACTAGCCAAAATTCATTGGTGTTTTCTCTGAAGATCATGTGAAGGATCATGTGACACTGAAGACTGGAGTAATGGCTACTCAAAATTCAGCTTTGCCATCACAGGAATAAATTACATTTTAAAATATAGTAAAATAGAAAACAGTCCTTTTAAACTGTAATAATATTTTTTACAATAATATTGTTTTTACTGTGTTTTTGATCAAATAAATGGTGAAAAATCTTGGTGAAAAATCTTACCAACCCCACTTACTGATGTCAGGCTATATTTTAAACGTATTATAGTATTAACTGAGAATTTGCATGAACTTTAAGCTTTTGTTCTTCTACATCCACTTCTCATTTAAATGTATTATTTTAAAAATCACTTTATAGGTTTAATGTTTGTACACATTCACCATAGAATGCCAACAGCCTCTGAGATGACACAATTTGCATATTTAATTTTCATGCCTTTTTTGTCTCATCAAAGAACAAAAATTAGTCACTCTAAAATGAAAGCTGCCACAAGCATAATGGAGCTCCATGAGGTCTAATCAACACATCACTTATAATGTTTTACATGCAGCTCTGTTAATGACAGAATTGTCAGAAAGAGTGAAAAATTAGAGAGATGGAGATGGAGTAAGACTTTAACTGCCACTTAAAATGAGATAGACAGACAGACAGACAGATAGACAGATAGATAGATATCTCTTATTCAGCCTCAAATAACTGAGGCACACAAGGTAGGTACTTTACAATTTTAACTGACCGTGGCATTGTAGTCAGTGTGACCTTTACTATGACTGAATTCCAGGAAGAGGGAAATAGCAGATGTGGGAAAATATGTCGCTGTCAATGTCTGCTGACAAACACTATGATCAGTCCATTGCACTGACAGCTCTGACAATTTTACATATCAGATAAAGGGGTGATGGCAAAGTGGTCAGTTAGGCTGTTCCAACAAATTCTTTGCTCTTTCTCTAGGAATTCTTCCTGCTTCCACACTCGGCAACTGCACTTCCATATCAATTATTTTCCCTTTTTTTTTCAGTTATGACTAACTCTTCATTCAGCGAATAAAGAACCCCTTCATATTCCTGTATTACATGAACATTATATGTAGTTTTTATGTTACAACATAATACTTTTCTATTAACTAGAAATAAGATCAGCATTAAATGAGTATAGTTTAAAAAAAAAAAAAAAAAAGAAAGAAATAAAGAAAAAGAAAATTCTGGCCATTTCAAAACTGTATATGCCTTCTTTTCTAGTCCTATGGAATATAAAATAATATATTTTAAAACATTTATATAATATATTTTATCTTTCTCTCTTTCTAAAATGAAAGTCAGTGGGTAACCAAAGCTGGTTTATTATTCAAAATATTCTCTATTGTGTTCTGCAGAAGAAAGTGTTATAGGTTTGGAATGACATAGGGTGAGTAAATGATGAGAATTGTTATTTTTGGTTAAGCTGGATAAAAAAAAAAATAATAAAAAAGAAATAAATACATAAATAAAAACCTTTAACATTTATACTGGGTTTATGTCTTTCTGCACTAACCAAAAATTAAAATTCTGTCATGATTTACTCATCCTCAGGTTCCAAACCTGTATATGTTTGTTTTTCTTCTGTTAAGCACAAAAGAAAATATTCTGAAGAATGTTGATAACCAAAGAGTTGATGACCACTGACTTCCATATAGTGTGACCAAAAAAAAAAACATGAAAGTCAATTGCTTCTGTCAGATTTTTGGTTACCAACATTCTTCAAAATATCTTCTTTTGTGTTTAACAGAAGATAGAAACTTATGCAGATTTGCAACAAGTGAAGGGTGAGCAAATGATGACAATTCTTATTTTTGGTTGAACACTCCCTTTATCTTGTTAACCAACAAATGATGTTTTATTAACAAAGTTCGGGAGTAGCACGTCAGATACTTATTAGCCTAATTTAACACAAGAGGAGCCCACTCAAGTCAATTAACACCAAGAGGTATAAATACAGCTGACTTACCTCTATCCTTTGACAGTTATCAGCATCCCTCCACTGCCCCATCTCCTCACTTCGAGTTTTAACTACACTTTTACGGGGGAGTACTCTGGGTTCGGGCCATTCCCTAGCTCGGAGCCCTTCCCCGGACAGCACGCCAAATATGCATTACTATACTCCATCTAATTATATGTAAGTGTGAACTCGTGAAACTACTATGTAGCCATGGGTGTTTATTTGGTTGAAACTACACAGAAGGATCACAATCAACTGTCTTTGTATGGCTGATTTCTAAAGCACTGCTGTGATTCGGCTTTACACCTCACCTAATCTACAAAAATAAACACTTACTACTGCTAATATAATTAATTTACAACAGCATATAAGAGTGTTTAATAAGCCTTATAAGATAATGTCCTCTGTGTAAAAACTGCAGTGCCGAAGCATGTGTACCAGACAACACTGCTGTCAGATTGTCAATAATGACAATCTGAATGAATATATTTCTTGTGCTCTTTGACCAACACTCTCCTACTTATACAATTAAATATCAGATGTATGTAAAGACATTGATAATTATAATGAACAAAATTGTTAGTCGTTATCTGTTTCTAAATCTATCCCTCTTGCTCTGCTCTATTTATTTAGGTTTGCATCAAAGCATTTGTTAATATGTAAAGGAAGAAATATGTCAAGGATCCAGACTTCTTAAGAGCGTATGGTCTATTTTTGCTATGGTTTATAGTAGGGCTGCACGATTAATCGCATGCGATATTTAACGCGCATCTTGTCAGAAAGCCGGTTCTGTAATCAGCGGTAAATCTCCATCACCTGCGTGCTTTCACATTGAGCAGCATTAACTACACAGAGCCGTTGTTCACTGATGAGCTGCGCAAAAAATTGCGCGAATATGAACGTGGTTTTGCGCAACTCGTCAGTGAACAACGGCTCTGTGTAGTTAATGCTGCTCAATGTGAAAGCCCGCAGGTGATGGAGATTTACCGCTGATTACAGAACCGTCTTTACTGACAAGATGCGCATTAAATATCGCATGCGATTAATCGTGCAGCCCTAGTTTATAGCAACTTTACGTCAAATACTCAGCAAATGAAAGTTCTCTTTTCATCTAACCTTACCCAGTAACACACTGATTATAATGACCATTTATATCAGTCCCGCTGCTCTACTTTAGTTGCATTGTGCACTATGTATGAGGAAAGAGTAAACCAACATGACTGATAAATTATGTCCAAATGACACAGAGCTATTGCAGCAAAAGTGACTTCAAAATTCACCTTGAAGACCCCTTTACCTCAAAAACAAAAACATCCATGAAAAAGCTGTAATGGCTAAACATATAATCACAGACACCAATGCTAAAAGGCAAAAAGATGGTGAGAACCACAGTGAGAGCCATTATATCCAAATGCTTGGCACAGTAGTGAACCTTCCAAGAAGTGGCCGACCTTCCAAAATGTCTCCCAGAGCACAGCAATAACCTATCCAGTAGTCACAAAAGACCCAAGGAAAACATTGAAGGAACCTCAGACCTACATCAATAAAGCTCATTGTTTATGACTCCACTATGCAAAAGACACTAGACAAAAATGGCATCCATGGAACTGTGGCAAGGTGAAAACTATTGCTAACCCAGAAGAACATTATACTTTTGCCAAAACACACCTCAATGATTCTCAAACCTTTTGGGATAATGTTTAATGGAACTGTATGGAAAACGGGTTCTATTACATAAACCAACCATTGAATTTCACAGAAAACCAAATGTTTAGACTTGCCTTTGTTTTACTGCATTTTAATGAAATCTTATATAACAATATAATGTAAAGTTTTTGTATAAAGTCCCAGCATCTCTGGTGACTACATCCATCTGCAGTGAAGAGCAAAACAGAGCTACAGTGAGTGGACAGATCAAAAGATGCTGTCTCTCTTTGGTCACCTCCCACCGTTCAGATCAAAATCCATGCAAATCAGAGGCCACCAAACAGCTAATGTGACCTGACAGCAGCTAGTGACCATGAGCTGCCGTAATGAGCACAGAAAGGCCACTGGCAAACACAACTCAGGGGTAATAATGTCCTTTCTCTGTCTCTCAACCCTTGGGTACCTGATCAGATGAATTAAAATGCAAACATGGCTTGGCAAGAGCTATATGCCTTTGCCTGAAGCGGTGCTTTAATGCTTTAACATAAACAAGAGCAGCAAGTGGAGGAAGGACAGAGAAAAAGAGAGACAGAGAGAGCTGGAGAATAATCAGTGCAGCGCACCTCCACAGGCAGATAGTAGCGTGACTGTTTCACGTCTCCCAGATAAATGTAGAAAGCTTCAGAGAGAATTATTCACCCGCCTCCTGTGAGCTCTCTCTCTTTCTAATGACCTGCTCTGTATGCTAGGTGTGTTTAAGGTGACATTTCTCTTGAATAATAAAAAAATAAAGTCTAATTATTATTAGTCTTTTACTAGTCATATAATTCTATAAAGTCAAGTATGTCTGATTGCTTGATGAGAATTTGTTCTTTTTGGTTCACTCAGCATGCTGTCACTGAAAGATCTGTGATGATTGACACATCAGTGCATGCATTACGATGTAAATTAAACCAAAGTACAGTTATACAATGAACCCTTTTCACCTTTCCAGGGCTCTCAGAAGCAGAAATTGTTATAGTTGTGTAAACTTCTATAGTGGTGAACAGAAATAAACTTCTATAGTGGTGAACAGCAAAAGAAAAAAAAATCCAAACTATTGTTTTTATGACTTTCCAAGAGATTGATTACATTGGTCAGAAGAGAGAAAAATGTCAAGTTTGCTGTCACTCACTTCGTTGTATTAGAAACTTTCATTAACCTGTTTAGTGTAAAGTACAGGTGCATCTCAATAAATTAGAATGTCGTGGAAAAGTTCATTTCAGTAATTCAACTCAAATTGTGAAATGAATTATAAATGTACAATTATTTATTTTAAGTAAAAATAAATGTGCTAGATTTACAGTGTTAATAACTGTGGAAACGCTTCATCACAGTCTATGAAAAGGGCCTATAATACTACACTATTTTTGATCTGCTTTAAAGTGAATGTGCATGTACATATCTGCTGTTTGTTGCCATTTATAGCATAGTTACACACAAGAATTGACTGACACACATGAACACACTCTCTTTTAGATATACTGTAAGGATCACAAGCTTCTGTCATGCTTATGTTGTTTTCCCTCCAGTCACCTTTGACTTTTAATCTTTTGTCACCTTGTTTGGGTCAGAAAGAGCATGACCAAATCACAAACCTCCCGCATTCCTTGTCATCTCAGACACAGATGAGATCAAAGACAGGCTAGTGACATTTTGGGGAAATATCAGTTTGTACCTGTGCATGTGTGTTAGAATGTGTGTGCAGATCCTGGATTGCTGGGTCCTCTGTTCTGCTGAATAATTTGACTGGATAAACTGTCACACTCGTCTCTTGCTTTTATCCATCACCTAACATCTTTGAGGAAGAGAAAATAAAATAACCTTTTCAGCTTGATTATTCCTTTTTTTCCCTCCATATATTCAGTAGTGTTAATAATATACAGTTTTTAAAAATATATAAACTGTCAATATTCCATCATGTCATATTCATTTATTTTGCTCAGGCTGAAATAAGTTATCATTTTTATGGAAACTCGTTTCCACCACGTTAAACAAATTAGAATAATAAAATAAAGAAATAAAAAAGTGTGACTTTAGATCTCACAATTCTGACCTTTTTTCAGAATTGCAAGAAAAAAACTAATTGTAAGGTAAAAAGTTCCATATTTTTATTCTGTGATGAATTCCAGCATCAAATGAGCTAGCTTAAAGTTCTAGTTCCAGTCCATTATGCCACTTGCCAGCTCAATTGGGTGTCATATACGTAAGAAATCCGTAAGTAACTTCTAATCGTGCTGACCTGCCCCAGTAACTGTGCATCTTTCCATTGATCTGATGTGATTGATAGCAGGTTGAGATGTGGTCTCGAATGATTGCCTATCCACCCCAGAGCCGGTCTCGGTTCAGATGGGCTTTATGAGTCCAAGCCTCTGAATGTAATTAGATGCATTTGTCTCTGCCATGTTAGCTGAGCTCTAACTGTAGCCCACAGAGAAGCCAGTCCTTTATGAGACGCTTAAGTCTAAACAACACTGTCCCGTCTGCCATAGATCAGTGATACTAATCACATCTGGGCAGACATATATTTATATGTTTTTGAGTGTGTTTCATATGACTCTAATTTGTCATACAGTCTGAAGTGGTTCTTGGACTCACTTGGATGCACACAGACCCACACACTCACACACAGATTACAGGTAGTATAATGCATTCTGAAAGGGCTGTATTAATGGGCAGGCTGAACAATATCTTTTGTAAACTGGGTTTTAAATTTATTTTTAGTATTGTTTGGTCATGGCCATGTCTTTAAATCCCATTGGTCCAAAATCCCCAAATAACTGTATTTTAAACATCAAAAATATCTTCTGAACAGCTCTGATTGGGTTCAGCAATGTAGAATCTTTGGTTTCAGTGTAGACATAATTTGGAAACTTGCTGGAAGCCTGGTGCACTACAAATACTCATACGCTGACTTTAATACCACTGTCAGCCACAGGGAAAATCAAATAGTTTGTACTGTAAACACACACAATATGTATCCTAGGGTAAACTACTGTGCCTCCCTCGCCCACATAAACACTTTCATACAAGCTTCCATTCTACTAAAAATGTCAAGACTTAGACCAGGTTTTAGAAGATAAAAATGAGGTGTAGGATGCAGTCGAGAATGTACTTAAAACAAATGCATCTTTCTTCGAGTAATCTGGATAATCCCACTAATAATAATAAATCAATACAATTATAAAAAATGAACACAAATAATTATGCCTCCTGACCTATACATAACTGCATGTGTTTTTCTTTTGAATGCACTTTTTGGAGTGTTTCTCAACAAAAACTTTATTTGCTAAAATTATTTCATTATATAATCGAGGTATAATTTAATACAGAAATTTGTAATCAATTGACAGCAATTCCCAAACTTACAAACATTGTCCTATACTGCGATATGTGCGAGTGCTTAGCATCGGTTAACCAGATTACGGCACCTGCTGGTAAACAGGCTCCTGCAGCTCTTAAAGTCCAATTCAATCTCACAGGGAACAGTGAAAACACCTCCCTGCTGCTGCCAAAGAGAGCCAGACAACATCACTGCTGTAATCCTATTGCAAATCATGCTGAACACAGCCTCTCTCTCTGCAGAAGCTGTCCATTCACTCCCAGAGAGCGGAGGATTTGGATTTTCAGAGAGAGGAAGAGAGTGTGACTGAAAGAGAGAAAAACAGTGAGAAAAACGAGAGAGAGAGAGAAGGAGGTTTCAGGTGTTGTGTTTAGGTGTGTAAATATCAGGCCTGGTTTGAGCGTCTCTGAGTGATTGATGGAAATTTCTGATCCATAACAGACGCTCAGGGTTGACAAAGTGAACCAGAAGCTTCGGGTCATCTGTATCTCTGTAAGTGTGTGTGTTAGAGAGAGATCTATCAGGAAGAGGCACTAGATAGCCTTCTGGACACTCGTTACTCAGTACATTTGTCTTCTGCTACAGCACAGTGTGTGTAGGCATGCATGTGACAGTTTGTGTTTGTTTTTGTAACACATTAACACTGTTCCAAAACCTAGTGAGCTGCCCACCTATTTTATGTCATCTTAGGCATGCTGCCTTTAAAATTTGGCCAAATTCTATCCTAGGATACATTGTGAAGAGCTCAATACAAGAAAACATTAACCCTGCATTCCAATATGCCTATACAGTAGGCGAAAAACAGTACATGAAATAAGTAGTTTGTCCGAATTCATAGTATTCATAAAACAGTAGGCGAAAAGTACCCAGATGTACGGTGGCCGAGAAGTGCAAAACAAATCACAATTCTGAAAACAAAATAACAAATTACAAACGCAGACGAGACATCTGTCAATCAATGTATACAGGACGAACCAGCCGAAGAACAGCAGAGTCGTGGTAGAAAGTTCGGAGATGGTATTAAAGTAGCTCAGTTTAAATGTATTGTATGAATTGCCCTTACTATGGAATAAAAAATACGGAGTGTATATTTACATTTAACAATTCAAATTCCAATTTGTCATTGTGTTTTCTGACTTGTTATAATGTTTTCTGAATAGTTGTTATGCTTTCTGAATTGTTATTTTGTTTTTTAGACTTGCATTCGCGTTTGTAATTTGTTATTTTGTTTTCAGAATTGTGATTTGTTTTGCACTTCTCAGCCACCGTACAGATGACCTACTACATCCACCAAGATGCATGCTCACATTTTAAAATCCCATGAGGCTTGTGAATGGCAGTAAAGCAATGCAAACTGACAGTGTAAGTCACATGACAATGAAAACATGACGGAAATAGTACTTTCAGATTACATTCATACGAAACACTATTATTCTATATAGAGCATGCATTTTTAATGGTTGCAAATTTAATTTATTGTCAAATGTGTACCTTCTCAAACAGTATTTGATTTTGGATGCCCCTTAGCTATTTTACTGGATATAAAATATGCTATGTACTTCTATTCTTGAAGTATCACATTAAATGTTGCTGCCTAAAAAGAACATTCCAAATTAGTCTCTTAAGAGGTTCCTCTTCCACAAAGGACGTCCCGGTTGTGCGATTTTTTAAAACATTGTGTGAAGTTAAAAATACTTAGGCATGCAAAACAGCAGATCAATCCTAGTTGTAAACAATAGACCAATCAGACGAATCCAGCTGGTACAAGAATGTATATTGAGTGTGTATTGAGTGTCTACATAAGCAAACATGTATTGGAGGTTCCCAGTTTCATTCAACTCTGCAACAAGCTCTTGATTCGATTTGGATTCCAGTTCAATTAGGATTTTATTTTGGCATAAATCAGTGTCAGTGTTCATTTTGCTTACAGAAAGAACCAGGGTGAATTGTAGACTGCAGTAAATTGTACTGCAGTGGTGAAGATTAAGCAGTGGTAAAAGAAACAGTGGCATTGAGCTTCAGATTTTAAGAGTTTAAATAAAGATGAATCAGAAAACCAATATTTTTACCCAGCCCTAAAACATGCCTTCTGATCAAGTCCACTGCACTCCGTCAAGCTTCCATTTGGGAGAATGTTTGTATCTGAGATCTGAGCAGAGAAGATTTTACCTCCTTGTGTGTTGAAGTGAAACCGTTCTTAGTACCAGCATCTCTTTCAGACAGTTGTCATTGTGAGAGGAGAGCTGACTCACCCAACCAACCCACCGTCAAGGTTTCACTGGCAAGACACCAAGAAGACGAGAACTGTGTGTGTGTGGGGGTTAGAGAAAAAGAGAGTTTTTCTTTGCTTCAAGACACTATAAGACAATGACAAAGGGTAGCAGTAATGACCTGCTGTTGTTTACATGACCCACTCAACAAGTTGTGTGTGCGCACATGTGTACCAAACACTTGCTTTGTATTCCAGACCTTTTCAGAGTTCTGCACCTCCTTCTCTTTATTTTGTCGTTTATGTGCTTGTATAATCAGAGCTGAGCTTGAGTTTAGTCTGCATTTAATTTTGCTCTATCTGTTGAGGGACTATCTCTTCACCTCTTGTGACTTTTTGAAGGGCACCGTAGGCTCTGCATCTCTCTGCGGATGTACACACACGCACGCATGACTCTATTCACAAAGCTCGTCCATAACTCCAGCAAAGCAGAGGACAAACCTTCACTGCCAAATTACAGCACACAGGGATCGATGAGGCTTTATTTCAGGGGCAAACACTGCTGGGTTATTGTGCTGTTTTCTCCCTCATTTTCTCTCCTTCTTGTGTTTGAACGGGTTTCTCTTGGATTCCGATTGTAATGAAATTAACCATTTGTAAGGGAATTAATTATTATTAATTCATTCAGGTTTTAAAAGGACTCGAATCTGAAAATTCTGAGTCAACCCGATTAAAGCTGAATTCAAATCTGATAGTTTACACTTTAAATCAAGGGTCGTCCAGCGAGCCGGTGATTCTTAGTATATTTTAACAATTTGAATATCTATATTCCCCCTGGCCACGGGTTAATACGATTATAATAATTTGTAAGCTCTTAGAGAGGTAACGTAATCTTTGGCAAAGGGTTTAACCTTAAAATTATATGACACCAAACAATGATTCTTTATAAATGAAACATGAATTTTATTGGCTACTCTAGATTACATGGAAAAGGTTTGTTAGGACTTCCGGGCTACGGCTGTTACTATGGCAACGTACTTTGTAATAACTGGCCTGTGCTACACACGGTCTTATGGCTATATACAGTTTACGCTTTTGTGTGGAAATGGCGGCGCATTCCACACTGAACAACCAAAAAGCACTCCAGATTTATCTTTATAGTGCTGACCAATCTCAACTCGTTCTGAGTGAGGTGAATTAATCTACCGATTCACTGCAATTAATACAATAACTGTCAATGATATCAGCACATATTCATACAGACAAAAACGCATGGATTTAACCACAATTTCATTTTTTTTTTCTCTCAAAAGTAACAATCGTTCGGACACTCTCTCTGAGTACCGCGTTTCATCCAGTCAAGTGCTTTTTATGACAAAAGAACACTATCAGCCTCCATTTTAAACACACTTTAATCATAATTTTATCGGTAAAAGACTAGAAATGCTATGGTATAAACCTGTTTATTGGTTAACGGAAAATTTCCTTACTATATGATGAAAAACTATAATAAATCTAATGGGACATTTAATGTAATTTTACAGTAAAATATTTAATTTTTTTAAGAGAAAAAAAGAACAGGTCATCTTATAATTTAAAGTAAAAAAACATTCATTGACATTCCCAGAATTTTCTGTGACACTTCACTGAAAGGGATTTTTCATTGAAATAACTTTTTTCTTATCAGTTATAAGGGCTCCATCTTTCAGATGATTCTATTACTAATTTCTAAAAGTGTATCAATTTATGAAACAGTGCAAAAGATCTCTTCCAAAACCTGGTAAGCACCTCTCTACATAGTCTTCTTCAGGCAGTAACCTAACTGAAATAAGGACCACATACTTGTGACTCATTCAAAGAACTCTCAGCAAATTTCTTCACAATTGGGTGTTTATTTAATAATACGACAAATTTAATTATGCGTTCAGCTGTCTGTTAGAGTATAGCATTCTCAGCTTTAACACATTTAAAATTTAAATTCATTCAGCAGATTATCCCCCAAAATCAGCATAGTCCTGGATCTGCTCATTAGAAACGCTCTTCATAGACACTCATAACCCTGTGTGCCACATAAATAAAACTCCTCACGTGAAGTGCACAGGAGACGCATGTTTCACGTGACTATGATTCTAAACTAATGATGCAATATTCAGGGTTGGAAGATGATGCAAATCTAAAAATCTTTCTAGCAAATCTACATCATTTTTATTGTATATATATTTTATATATGATATAAAATTTATGATAAATGAAAATAATATAAAATACACACACAGAATGATTTTAAATTAAATAAAAAAGTACATTTACATGCTAGGCTGCAAGGTTTTTTCATTTCTTTCCGTCTCTCTATCCACAGAAAAAAAGATAAGGTTCAGCCTGACTGGAATTTAGTCTTCAGTACCAGATAGAGAGGCAGGTATGCAATTACTGACCCATTCCTGCTGTCAGCAATACAGCATTGCTCATACTGTGTGTGAGAGAGTCCTGTTATAAAGTGGTAGTCCACTTATCACCCTTTCTCATGCTGCAGTGCCGAAACTGTTTCATGATTTTTGACCCTTGAATGTTGGTTGTTAAAAAACATCTATAGTGTTGATACCGAGGAATCGTAGCCATTATTCAGTCTGAGAGTGAGTGGCTGTGTGTGAAAGGACGTCCCTCATTTAGTCTTCTCTCGTATACGCACACTTATGTTTGTGCCGAGGGAATTTTCCCTCTCAGAATCCCTGAACATTTTTTTGGTCCACTTGTGTTTCATACTCCTACGTGCGTCACTGTATTTGTTCGGAGAATGACTGACAAGTGGGAGAAACGTGGGTTCCTCAAAGGCCAGGAGGTGTTTGGCGCTAATTACTAAAAGCTATTTCTGTGCGTCCAGAGGGATTGCTGTAATTCACCATGTTTTTGATGTGAAAGTGTTCACAGCTTCTTGTTTGAATCAATGGCCGGTTTCTTTTCTCAGGATGATATTGCACAACAGTGATGCACACCAAAGCCAGAAGTCATTTTTCCATTCAATTTTCTCAAAGGCATTTAAAAAATAACAAAGAATTCAAGCAATGAGTCAAACTAACCAAATGATGAATCATAATATTACATCATTTGATTCAAAGTATTGGAATATCAGAGCACAACACTGCTACAAAACTGTGTACTTGAGAGCAAATTAACAAATGATTCATCCCATTGCAAATGACGCAATCAATTCACTTTGAGTTTTGTGTTATTTAATGTACTTCCTCACAAGTAACAACTGCTGTTTTTTAAGTGCTAATTCTAAAGTTACAACTTTAGAATGAGCACTTCCCATGGAAACTACGACTTCACTGATTGGTTAGTCTCTCTTTAGGGTTGTGGATAGTATGCTAATTCAGTTTCACGTCTTAATTAAGTTGAAATCACCCTGACTGACTGAAGCATCGCCTTTTTTAGCAGTGGTTTTGTGATTTTTTTTAGATAAACATTCTGAATTTACACACGTATACATATTTTATTTACTTTTATTTACAATATTTGGCATTGTATAATTGTATTTGTATGTAATTGTGTTGCAGTTTGTATTTGAGGAAAAGCAGCATCACACAGTTGCGTCGCAATGTTTAGAACAGATTTAGGAATCTAAATTAGTTATTAAAGCCTTTCCTCTTGTTATAGTATCCAGTTCTTGTTTTAATACACAGAGGGATCAATGGAGACTCGTATGGCTCACTAACTCTTCAAACACAAGCATATGCATAAACAGCATTACAAAAGTGCATATGTTTGTCATAGGATAACACCATTTTTTCATGAGATGTGAGAGAAAGAGGAATCATTTGAGGCTGTAATCTTTCTTTTTGTGCCAGAAAGTGTTGTTAATGCAAATCCAGATTAAAAAGAGTCTTTCTCCCTCTCTCTGTATTATCTCTGTGTCTTTCTGTCGGTTCTCTCAGCCTCCACACTACTCAGCGTGGAAGAGGCCTGTCAAAACAGCTCTCTCTCACCTAAACCAATGCATTAAGATAGCCCATTATGCTCGGCCCAAACGCTCATTATAAATCTCATGTAAAGCAATGACACAACAAACCTTCACAAAGGGTTTTATAGCTTTCACTTTTTAATTATGTTTCATAGCATCATCGATTTTTAAGTATGCAAAATTCTTTAGTAAATATAACCCATAGGCTTCTTTTTTTCAATCAGGATAAATTTAATTCAGTACAAGAAATACTGCCATGGAAAATACTTTACGCTTAAAAAGATAAAAGGAATATAAATATATTATTTTATTTTTTTTTCGGGATGAAATATGACCCAGAGATTCACCCAGTAAGTTGTGAATATGATGACACAAAGGGACACTGTGATATACATGCAATCTTCCACAGCATTAGAACTCAGAGGATGTACATTTACCCCTTGACATGTCTTTGTCTGTAACATGCGCACACACAAGGGCCCATAGCTGTCTCAAGGAGCAGCAGAGGTGCGTACTCCAATCAAATGCATAACTACAGACACTGGTGTGAAATCTCACAGGACAGAGGAAAGAACAAGGATGGAGGGAACAAAGAGGAGAAAAGAGAATGAGAGAGAGCTTGTGAATCGATCCGGACACAGCGTCTGGAACGGCTGGAGTTGTAACCCGTGATATGTGTGCACGTCCCATGAGTCTGCAGCACTCTTAACTCCGAGTCGAGCTCAAACCCAACTCCAACTCTCTTACTGCAGACTGAGAACTATTATGTGGAGTTTGAGAGGTCTGCCATCTCCTAATCAAGAATTTTTCCCCTCCAAAGAATTTCAAACTACATTACACTGTTTTAATCCTACCTATTAAATAAGGAACATTTCAGTTGCATTTTCAAACTTTTCACCTTCCACCAAATAGACCAAATAGAATAGAAATCACGTTCCTCTGAGGAGGTTACCTTAGCAACAGTATGCCACTTGAGCACTTTCCATTAGGATCAGTATCAGAACATTGGCAAAACCTAACTAGTGTAATTATTTTTCACTTTATTACACATTGAAAACATCAATAATAATTGCAAATTTTTAAACCAGTCTAGCCATCAGGGACAACTTTCATGCTACCTGAAGTACCTATTGTACACCGAAATGTGCAGATCCGCCTTCTATATCATGAATAATGCATATTTGGATATATAGCTCATTTGACACACACAGTATATAATTCACACACTTGGTGTTTTTGAAGGGGGCTTAGAATCTGCTATCATTCTCTTGCCATATGGTGTGCTCATCCACATACTTACGAGTCTAATATTTCATTTTACATTCACATATTAACATTTAATTGGTTTAATAATGCATTCATGATAACGCCTCGAAGATTCCATGATTAATTCATTTATTGCATCTAGTAAAACTATCAAATGTCTTCATACGTTCAGCAACTATAACACAAAGACGCCATTCCAAAACATCATTTTTGCTCCTGTCTGAATGTGAAAGAAAGTTTCCTTTTGTGTTGCCACTATCAGAACACCCTTGAGGGAAGGTGATTGAAAGGGTGTATAATTTTCATCTGACAAGGACTCCATGAATAAGTCATTCCGCCAAGACGTGCTATAAAACCTAATAATTGACTTCTGGCTGTGGTTTGTGTGACTGTGGGTGGTGTGCTGCTCATGTCATAATGTAGTAATGGGGATGTGAGTGTATGTGTGTGTGTGTATGTATATATATATATATATATATATATATAGAGTGTCGAATCTCTCAGAGAGGCATCAACAGAGGCATTTGATTAGATGGAAGATGGAAACATCACTGGTTCAGTTACCATTCTGGTTTCATAAACCGTCTTTAGTCCCTCACTTTTAAAGGTCAATGCAATGAACATTTTATTTTTCAATCAATTAAGGTGACTTATTGTGAGTAATTGGAACAGAGGTGATGGGGGGAAGCTTTCAGCCCTGTGTTTTAGAAATGTATTTATTCTCGGAGCTGTCAGCACTTTTCCTCCGTCTGCTTATAGTCATTCAAATTGTTGTGCTGTAGGAATTACACCGGCAAAATTAATACTTTTATTCAACAAGGATGCATTAAATTGCTCAAAAGTGACAGCAAGAGTTATCTTTATATTGTTACAGAAAGCTTCTATTTCAAATAAATGCTGTTCTTTTTAACTTTTTGTTCATCAAAGAATCCTGATAAAGAATGATCATAGTTTAAACAAAAATATTAAGCAGCACAACTGTTTTTATCATTAATAATATAAGAAATGTTTCTTGAGCAGCATATTAGAATGATTTCTGAAGGATCATGGGATACTTAAAACTGGAGAAATGGCTGCTAAAAACTCAGCTTTGCCATTACTAAATTACATTTTAAAATATATTAAAATAGAAAACTTAAAAAAAAAAAATTAAATTATATTTCACAGTAGTTCTGTTTTTGTATTGTCTTGGTGAGCATAAAAGCTCTTGAACGGTCATATGTGTATAAAGAAAGAAAGAAAGAAAGAAAGAAAGAATTTTTTTTACATATAATTGTTAATTATTATTTAATTTAAAAAATGAAAGAAAGAAAGACAGAAAGACAGACAGACAGACAGACAGAAAGAAAGAAAGAAAGAAAGAAAGAAGAGAAGAGAAGAGAAAGTCTATATATGTTTTCAAATCCACAAACATACAAAGAGGTTTGGAATGATGTGATGGTGAGTAAATGACAGAAGTTTTATGTTTGGCCAAACTACTTTAATAGCATGGGAAAGGTCAGCCATCCTTAAAAAGATTTTATTTTAGTCTACCACATCTCCTCTGTTACTTACAGCTATACCTTCCTATGCACGCCTGGTCTGGACTGAACCTTGGTGTCACCTCTTTTCCATCATCTATCCTCTCAGTGTCTAAACTAAACCCCAAAACATTCTCTTTATGAGATCCATCGGCACGGTCTTGGAGGTAATGAATGGTGCTGTCTGTGGACTTTGAATCAAGTCTGAATCCCTGTTGTGAATTGTTTGTGTCTGACCTCAGGTTATTTGTGACAGAGCTTCAGACCATGTACAGGAGAAACCAGAGAGGAAAGGTTGCCGTTCTCCCCAGTGGCCGCAGCCTTAATTGGGATGACGGTTAGTGTCGGCCCCTGTGTGTTGGATGGAAAGCTTCAGGCTTGAGTGAACAGGTGAGTGAGTTTAATCTTAGCTCGGAGCCTGGAGAAATTCCACCTCACTATTTTGAGAGATGATTGGCACTTTAATGTGGTCCTAGCATGGATTTGGAATGGTTCTATTTTTTTTTTTTCAGTTCAAAAAAGCGTCAATTGTGTTTTTAGCTTTATCTTTCGATGTCCCACTCTGAATGAAATGTTTGTTTTCGAGATGCCAGTCTTCCATGGATAGAAATTCTAGCTATTAGCTATAGAGGATTCAGGATTTTCATTATAGATATACATTTTTCTGTTTCTTTTTACATACAAAAGTCAAAGCATATCTAACATATAGTGACAGGAATGCAGTTAGAAAAAAGAAGAGAGATTGGGTACAAAAAAAAATATGATTGCATACAGAGAGAAGCAGTTATTCTCGAGAGATGAGACTGTAAGCTGCCTTACTGCCTACTGTGGGTCAGAAATGCCTTCTAAGCAAATAGTGTTCCATGTTAAAAGCTTTGATGTTAGCATGTTGCTAAGATAACTATCAGCATGCCAGACACAGTGTTCGAAATAAATAGTCCAGTTTTAATAAGATTAACTATTATTATAGATAGTCTTTTGTACATGTATTTGTATTCTGGTATTGCTCTTTTAAAAATTATATGTGCCGTTTTGTGATGCTGTTTTAAAATTTGGCCAATAGATAGTATACTTGGAGAAATTTAACATTACATCATTTGCTCACCAATGGATCATCTGCAGTGAATGGGTGCCGTCAGAATGTAAGTCCAAACAGCTAATGAGAAACATCACTATCCACAACATGACTACAGTCCATCAATTATCATATTTAGTTAAAATGCCTTGATGATAGATTTGTTTCACTTCAGAAGACATTAAGGATTACTTGTGGATTATTGTGATGTTTTTTTTATCAGTTTTCTTTCTGACGGCACCCATTCACTGCAGAGGATCCATTGGTCAGCAAATGATGTGATGCCACATTTCTCCAAATCTGTTCTGAGGAAGAAACAAACTCATGTACATCTTGGATGGCCTGAGGGTGAGTACATTTCCATCAAATTTTCATCTTTGGTGAATTATTCTTTTAAAATGCTGCCTATGTGTGCGGCTCACTAGTTTTTGGAACAGAGCTTCTCTGTAAAGAAACGCACCAAGGGATTCTTGCATAGATCTGGGAAATCATTTGAGTTACGCCTTCAAAATTGACTTTCCGAGCAATTAACATGTATGTTTAATATTGGCACTCATATGCAAATCTCTTTGCGCTCCAAGCTCATTTGTGTCTCCTTTCGACAGCAGTAGCAGTAGCGTTGATTTTAATTAACAGGATCTGATCTATAATCAATCTCAGCCCTCATAGTATGGCATGGATGAGAGAAGATCACCAATGACATCAGACTAATTGGCTGGATATTTAAAAAAAACTAAATAGTGATATGTTTCCATCATGTTTGACTGATTAGCATCAGAGCTCTTGAATTTTAATGCTGTGACTCTGAAACCGTGAAGCTCTGTGCTGTATAAATTTCTGATGGGATGCCGGCTCATGTATGATGCGGTATGTGATAAATAGACGGCTTACACACAGTTGAGCAGCTCACAGTATTTAATACGCTTCCCATATATAATGAATCCCATATATCTTTAGCAGGGCTCTCAGACACACCTCTGCTTGTGTCTTACAACGGGAGTCTCTGCCTGCTTGCGTTGTTCATGTTTGCATTGCATCCCATAAATTAAGATCCATTTTTCATAATTAGGGTTGTTCTAATGATTATTAATAGCTGCTTGTGGAGAAGCAGGTTTCGAAGACAAACTTCTATCATGTTAATTAACAATCAGGTAAAAATTAGCTCTATTAGACTGAGATACAGAGTAAATATATGGAAAATTAATATTTGCCATGCACCCAATATAAGATAATTTAGTAGTTCTCTAGATAACACGTTTAATTTGAAAAAAAAAATTTAATTAAATGAAAACAATTTTTTTTAATTAAATTGAATTAAATTAAATCAAAATGTATTTATTTATTTTTTTGTGACAAAAAATATATTAGTTCATTTCTGATCTCCAAAAACGTGGCTGATATGGAAAGAATGTATTTCAGAATTAAGACAAAATGACTGCTTCTAAGAAGATGAAGAAGACTGAAAGACTAGAATGTAATATATATTTAAGAAATTGCTCAATTATAGAAATTACTTTTTTCCTTCTGGTGAGGAGTTACTCAGCAGTTTTCATTTAGTATGCCTAATGTCTCTCTCGCTCTCTCTCTCTAGATAAAACATTACAAATATTGAATTGAATTGAATTATGTTTTTTTATTATTATTTAATTTAAGTGCTTATTAGACGTATTCGTGGCAGGTGTGGTAAAAAGAAAGAAAGAAAGAAAGAAAGAAATTTGACCCTGTTTACATTGCATACAGAGTTGTATATACACTCTCTCTAATTGGCTCTGTTTGCTGTGTTTGGACAATCATGTCCAATCAGAAACAGCGCTTTGTTCATCGGTGAGCACAATACCAGCTCTCACAGCTTATTTCCTCCATGTCCATTTACATTCAGATGAAGTGAGTGCTCAAGATTGGTTGTTTGTAGATGAGGCCAAGATGCAGGATCAGATTATTTCAGTGGCTGCTTTATTGCTTGATCCAGACGACTAAAACTGAAATCTTTAGCAGAGCTCGTGGAGGAGGAAAGCAGCCTCATGGACACAAAGGTTTTGTTATTGCTTTAATCATTGGAACGGTGTCAGCCATGTTGAAGTCTCTCAGCACCGACTGCGGTGATGACTGATTTACCGTCTTAAATGAATCCCATTGAAATCAGATTTGTTTTCACGCATCGATTCCTCGTTTGGAATCGATGAACAGATTTGTATATTACCTTCAGATTAGTGGCCGATCAGTGACCGATGCATAATATTTTATCTTTGGTCCGTCTAGATATTGAATATTTGGTTACATTATTGCTCCAAAGTACAGTACAAACTGTCTCACGAGCACAAAGAAACATTTGTATCATTCCAGGAACTTGCATGAGGACTGCTGCAGCATAACCGATGGGCTGTCATGGTTTCAAGCCAAATCCCTTAAGCTCCGCTTGAGATGTTAGAGGTTCTTTAAAAAGACTCGTCTCCAGCACGGTTAAAGACATTGTGCTACAATTACTCAAGGTCTACTCCGAGGACACTCCTGGGATATTTTTTGATAGTGGCTGCATTTAGCTAGTTAAACAGATGCTATTAGAGATCAACTTGAATTGCGGTTTGATTTATTTTTTTTTCCTTTCTCTTTTTTGTTCGTTCACCTTGCTTGTTAAAGCTTACAATGAAAACAAGATCAATAGATCCACATCAGTCTGCTCAATAGATGTGGGTTTTTGAACGAGTCCTTGTTGTTTCCACCACACAAATCTAATTTTCTAATCAATTTTGCAAAAGAGCTACAACACATTGTGTACATATTCTCGGGTCTGTAAGTACATTTATTCTGTTTTATCTCAGCGCAAATTCATCTGTTTCATCTGAGTGAGAGCGTCGTACCTTGTAGTACATTGTGCACATCAACATGTTTTTCTGATGTCCAAAAATTGGGATGATATAGAAGCGATATTGGATTTCTGAATAAAAGGCAGTACACCTGCTTATATAAGATAGTAAATTGAATTGTAATGAAAGTTTTAAGCATCAAAACTTACAGACCAAAACTAGTTTATTCAGCCATTATAGAAATTGCTCAATTATAAATGAAGAAATTTTTTTTTTCTTCTTTTTTATCCACATGCTCCCCAAAGCTGCAGTTATTTATTTTATTTTATTTGTGAAACATTATTACATTTTAAAATACATTTATTTTAAAATGTAATTTATTCCTTTGATGGAATAAACTCCATTACTCCAGTCTTCAGTGTCACATGATCTTTCAGAAATTATTCTAATATGCTGATTTGGTGCTCAAGGAACACTTCTTATTATTATCATTAGTGCTGCTTGTGGAAATGGTGACTTTTTATTTTGAGGGTTCTGATGAATAGACAGTTTAGAAGAACAGCATTTATTTGAAATATAAATACTATAAATCTTTTATAACATTATGAATATCTTAACCCTCTGGGGTCCGAGGGTGTTTTGGGGCCTGGAAAAGTTTTGACATGCCCTGACATTTGTGGTTTTTTCAGCTGCTTACAAACATTTGAATGTCTAAAGTTTAATAACACTGTAATCAGCACAAACTGGGCTACAATAATATGTGAGCAATTGACCGAGTATAAAACATTCGACATATTAACATTATAACTCACATTACTTATATATCGTTGCGGTCTATTTTATAGAACATAAAAAAAACTTCCTGGCGTTGTGAGACATATATGCAGTGAATTAATCTTCATAATGCTTCACTTGATTATACATTTAGTCAGGAATCATGGTTTGGAAAAAGTAACTAGTAAAATATGTACAAGTTATGTC
>NW_015544166.1:1204766-1272062 GCF_001515605.1 Sinocyclocheilus anshuiensis
CGTTACGTGTACTTGGGTTATAAGTCGTGGTCGAAGGGATTCGGGGACATAGGTGAGGTTAGCAGGGCATTCAGGAGGTGGCGGATTTTGATGATTCAGGTGTTCTATCTCAGTCATGATATCCCATTGTACTGGTGCCAAGAGCAGCTTGTCGGGAATGATATTGTCGTTGGAGATGGAATGGATTGTTTCCTCAGTTTGGCGAGAGAGAGCGTCAGCCTTGGTATTCTTGGTGCCTGGCCGGTATGTCACCGTGAACCGAAACCTCGTGAAAAACAATGCCCACCTGGCCTGTCGGGGGTTTAGACGCTTAGCTGAGTGCAGGTACTCAAGGTTTTTATGATCCGTGAGAACGATGAATGGAAGAGCGGCTCCCTCCAGCCAATGACGCCATTCCTCAAGAGCTAACTTTATGGCAAGAAGTTCACGGTTGCCCACGTCGTAATTCCGCTCCGCGGCTGTGAGTTTGCGGGAGAAAAAGGCACATGGATACATCTTCGCTGGTGAGCCATGACGTTGAGACAGTATTGCCCCTACCCCCGTGTTCGAAGCGTCAACCTCCACAATGAACTCACATTCTGGGTCGGGGTGTCGAAGGATGGGTGCGGAAGTGAACCGAGTCCTTAGTTCATTGAATGCTTGACATGACTCTGGTGACCAACTCAATCTAGCAGCGTGACGTTTAGTCATGGTTGTCAGAGGGGCGGCGACTGCACTGAAGTCTCTGATAAATCGCCTGTAGAAATTTGCAAATCCTAGGAAGCGTTGTAATTCTTTGACTGTTTGGGGTTGAGGCCAGTCCAGGACTGCTTTGACCTTCCTTTCGTCGATACCGGAACTTAGTGGTGATGTCGTTGAGGCCACGGTAATCAATACACGGTCGCAAACCTCCATCCTTTTTCTTGACGGTTGAAAGAGGTTGAGGGTCGGATGAATCTTTTAGCTAATTCCTCCTCGATGTAGAGTTTCATGGCTTCGGATTCTGGTTGTGACAACGGGAAAATTCTACCTTTCGGAGGATTGGCACCGGGCGTCGGTGAGATCAGAGTATTCTGGGGGCAGATTCAGATTGTCTGTGCTCTGAACAGGCGGTGAAGGTGCATGACTGGAAGCTTGGGGAACCTTTGAGAGACAACGATCTTGGCATGTAACATCCCACTGAAGAATTTGTCCCTCTCTCCAAGAGACGCGTGGATTATGTGTGCGCAGCCAGGGTAATCCAAGAATAATAGAGTGATTGGGCGAGTGGATGACGTAGAATCGGATGAATTCAGAGTGCAGGGTTCCTATTTGCAATTTGACCTCTTCTGTGATGAGTAGAACCTTTCCCTCTCCGAGGGGGATCTTTAGCGTGTCCTCTACCCATGTAGTCTGAGCCGCGAGGGTTTGAAAGGACAGAGCGTAATCGGCAGCCGTTTTCCTCCCCTGAAAAAGAGTTAACAGTTGGTCACCTGCACTCCTCCCCTCGGCTGGATGTTCGAACACATCGCGGAAGTGCTGAAGGAATGCATTGAAGGTGGGAAATGATGACCCATCCATCCTCCAGACAGCGGTGACCCACTCCAGCGCCTTCCCAGTGAGTAATGAGCAAACGAAGGCAATACGGCTAGAGTCTGTGGGGTACAGCGAGGGCTGTTGGTTAACAAAGAGCGAGCACTGGAGTAGGAAGCCTTTGCAGGTGGAGGGCTACTGTGAGTAGGCGGCTGTTGAGAGGCTGCTGTGGGTGACGATAGGTTGAGCCCTTGCAGTGCTTTGACCAGCTTCTCGGTTAAAGTAGTAAGCCGGCTTAGCTGGTGTTGGTGCATGGTGAGCTGTGAAGCCTGTGCAGCTAGCTCTGTAGATAGTTGCGCGACCGCTGCTGGATCGCTGTGTGGTCTTCTGTTGTGACAAGTCAGAAGCGTGTGGATCCATTTGCAGCTTTTATTAGAATAGTCAGACAATACAGGGTGTCCCAGGCTGAGGGGTGATGGGATTTGGAGTCCGAATGGGAAATGGCTAATATTCGGGAGACGGTTCCCTCTGGTGAAGAGGAGGCTCCCATACCACCTCCTCCGCACCACTTATATGTACGGTCAAGTATGAAGGAACATTTTAGTTCTTTTCGCTGTCATCATTCAAATCTGCAAAAAGTTCCGCCGGCGGAACTGTCGACCGCAGGGGGTTAACTGTCACTTTTGATCAATTTAATGTGTTCTTGCTGAATAATAATAATAAAAAAATCTTACTGACCTCAGATTTTTGAACATTTAATTATTTTTGAGTTTAATTAGCCTGTTTTTATACTGATGGATTGCCTGTTATAAAAGTAGTTACAGAGTTAGATACAATTATTAATTTTTCACAGTTACTGGATTCTAGCATCATGATAGTGCACATTCTCAGATGATATGCAGCTTAGATGCATTGTGCAGTATCATTTACACAAAACCAAAGTCTAAAACCCAAATGTACCTAAAACTTTGCATTATTCCTTTGCTACTTTCAGCACTTGCATTTTCTTCTGGAAATGCAAATGTATTTTTTTTTTTTTCAGATCAAAGCTGTCTTAGCCAATAGTTTAATTTTTGGTCAACTTCCTCTTTCTATCTCTCCCTCACACTCATCCCCTTTTGATAACATTCAGCAAAGAAATATTTCTATCTTATAAAGCAGCCTGCTCTGAAGTCAAGTCAGCACTGCACAACAAAGACCACAACAGCTTCCCTTTGGCTGCAGATTGAGAACACCAGGCCTCTCAATACTGGATAATCCAAACCGATAGCCTCAGATTCCCTTTATCTGCTCAACCGTAATACTGCCGTGAAGAAGAGGCCAGACACACTATGACCTAATGGAGAGGACAGACTCTGACACGTGATGCCAACTATGCTTTACCACCTTCAAGTGGTACCATCATCCTCCGCTTGCTATCTCACTTTCAGTTTTGACTTCCTTTTCCACAGCGCTTTCCTCACTGTAATCATGCATTAATTGATAGCTTGTTGATATGTGCATCAGGAAATGCCTTCTTTAGTGTCTGATGCGGATATACAGTAATAGTTCCCTGCAGCTCCTCAAGAGATGGAAATAACCCCAGCACATTCTGCCTATTTCCGAATGGCCATGTTTTACAGCCCACTTTCACGCTAATGGGAAAGATAAGGCCTTTTCCCCCCCGAACAATCATCACAGCTTCTAGCTCTATCAGCGATCCAGTTGTGTAATACACTCCTCCTGTGAAGAGATGACCCTCCCTGTGGGCCAGCAGATCAAAGCCTCTTCAGCCCTGATGGCATAATAACTGGAGAAAAATAGACGTGGAGGTAACGGAGCAAAGCTTTGACATTGGTAGGGTCCATTAGCAAAATCAAATCTCATGTGCACTGCTAGCACATATAACTGAAAGATCACTTGTTTGGCTTTTTTTACTTCACAATCTATATGATTATGTGATATTACTCTCTAGGTGTCATGTCTAAGTCTGGAATTAGAGCTACAGCTGATGGGCTGAATAAAAAGCAGATTATGAAATATCTCTCGGCTGTCGTGACGAAGGCATGATTCAAGTCATTTTAATGAACAATAAACAAACAAAAAACTCGGAACTGTTGATAATGAATTTAAAAAATCCTGTAAATCCTCGCCATATGATTATTGCATTATGCAATTATTCCATATGTAGTACATAGATGTAATGTGTATTTTATGTAATACCTACAAAATGCTGAAATTTATAGACGTAAATCAGCCATTTTGCTTCATGCTGCATTATCCATGAATGTAAAAAATGGGGTTTACTTATGCCCAAGGTGCTTTAAATGACTCCAGTTGAATATTTTAAATGTTATGTGTATGTGTGTGTGTGTTAATGCATCTGTGAAAAGGAAAACAAGTCTGCCATGTTATGCAGAAGCATTTTAATTAAGCAAAACTGTTTTAACGTAATGTTGCAGATAATTCAGCAAATACAGTTATCTATTTATTAGAATATTGGTAATGTTATTCACTTAAAAGTTTGTTAATGTTCTGTTATTGTTAATGAATTATTTGCATTGGCTGTCAATTATACTGTAATTTTTAATGGCTATAATTACTAATTTGTCTTTAGTCTTTATCCATATTAGTCTTTGTATTGATGATACTAGCTTATATACTGTATATATTCTACTTAGTAAATAGATCTTTATGATTAAAATAGTTAAAATCTCATAGTTTATTTTCATTACATTATTATATACCTTTTTTGTTGTCGTTTTGTTTTGTTAAAATGATCGACAGCCCTTTTTTTTACCTAATGTTTTTTACAGCATGAAATACACCTGTATTTTTCCCTCTGTCTGCTGCAAATAGTTGTTATAGATAAGTCACATTTACTGCTCTAATTTGACTCAAACAGATGAATGAGAATGCTAGCGTATAGCTTTCTCTAGGTACATTAGACCTCCTTGGTATGTATGGCCCAGATTGCCCCTTTTGCTCTGGAAACTCTTGCCAGAGAAAATCTGAGCAGTGTGCCCAGAGACTGATGTCTTAAAACTTTCCTATTTCAGAGTCTTCTCAGCTCAGTGGAGCATTCTGAGTTCATTTTGTTTCTCAAAGTAATGCGAGATGCGCGGTAACGTGAAGCATTAGCACGGGAGCCATTTACAAGAATGAAGAGATGCGCTTACACATTAACACTAGTCAAAGTGTTTAGCATTTAGCGCTTTTATTAGCTTTTAGTGAAGAAACACACACCTGCGTACACGTACACACATACAGTGAAGGGGATTACAAGGCACAACTCGAATAAAGAAGAGAAAGAAAGCAATATTCATAATCAAATCACCCTCCCATGGCTGAAGAGAGGGCGTTTTTTCTAATTCTTTGATTTAATAATAAAAATGCTGGGAAAGATTTGACTCTCTGTGTGATCCCATTGGCTCCCTGCTCTGGGTGCAAGAGGTTTATTGCTTGGTTGCTTGAGGCAGTCAGAGCCATTTTGAAACAATAACACTGTATGCCAGTATGGATCATAAGCAGCCCTTCTGATTGGCTTATTATTTAATCAGCTGGTCTAGCAAGCACTCAGGCAGATAGTTGCTTGTTACTATACATTACCATAAAGACCTGGAGGATTTACAGCAGAAAGGAGGGAGTATGTGTGAGTCATGTTTCAGGACCAAATGTCCCTTCAATGACAGTAAGACATTTTGGGGACTATTGGCTGAAAAATGACTTAATAAACATGCTAAATAATGTCTTAATGACACTGAAAATGTTTTGTGTGACGGTTAGGTTTAGGGGTAGGGTTATGGTGATTAAAATAATAATTTCTCTCATTATTGTGCGTGTACTGGTGAACTGATAAACTAGCTTTAGGCCTGTGCTGTTATCACTGCGCTGTGCGACCATGCAGTTCATCCCATTAGCTTTCTCTGGATAAGAACTTTGGAACTTTCAGCTATTAAAGTTATTAAGAAGAAAGAAGTTAGCTTTTGGTTTTTTATGGCTTTTGTGTTGGAACAAAATTATTCAATTTAAGTCCTTTTTGGACATTACTATTTTCCCAGAGGAGATCAGGAGATCAGTTTGTATTTCTTTGCAGCACTTTTTATTCAAATGGTAATCATTTAGTCAGTCACTTCTGCAACACATCAGCAAGTATGGATAGCTATAATGCTAGATAGATAGATAGATAGATAGATAGACAGACAGACAGACATACAGATCTAAACAGCAATGTTATGAAATATTAGTACAATTGAAATAGCTGTTTTCTATTTTAATATATTTTAAAATGTAATTTATTCCTGTGATGGCAAAGCTGAATTGTCAGTGGTCTTCTGTGTCACATGATCCTAAATTCACAGACATCCTCACAGATATGAATTGTAAATGAAACAGCATGTGGAAAACTAATACCATTCGAATAGTGCTTTAAATTTCCCTGCACCATTTAATTGAGGAAATAAATGATTTATTTGCTTGACTTTAAAGTGGTGATTCATTAGCCACAGGAAGGCTTAAAGCACACAAGCTGTGTTGATGCGTGTTTGTTGTTAGTGATTAACAGAATCTCCTCTAAAAGCATCTAATCGGTGATTTTTGCTGGTGGTGGGAGTGATTAACGTGGACAGAGGTTTTTAGGCTTCTCAGAAGCTTAGGCAGGGATCAAACCCACCGCTGATAACTGATATATCCAATCAAATCTCTCCATCTGGGTTTCAGCTACAGATTTGCAAGTGTTGATGGTTGAACCGGCCAGTCACTTATCAGACCTTTAATTACTCTGTCCCACTGATAATGAGCTTCTCGTTTGCAGCTCGGATGGAGGGAAAATGATGTCTCAGCACCTGGCACGGATGCTGAAGGTCAGAATAGGCAAGGTTTTTTTTTTTTTTGGCAGGTGAGGCCTAGAGAGTTGTAGATGTGCTGAGACAGTGTCTATCCGTGATTACCTAAATGATGTATATTAATAAATAGCTGTTCCAGTGGTTCATAGAGAATTGTGTGGTTTTGGATGGGTTATAATCCAGAATCAAAACCATTATGTTTTGTATGCAGCAAAACAAGATGACAGATGCTGATTTTATTGTTTGTTTTTTTCTCCACATGAGATCCCATCCACTAATTCAGAGGTTTTCTTATATGCATTTGTGTGTGTTCACCTCTCATTAATTCTCTTCATTTCAAGAAGACTGAAAGAAAATCACTGGAATCATAGACACAGTCCCAGCATAGACTCTAGCATCGCTCTTGCGCTCTCTCTCTCTCTCTCTCTTTCTATTGTGTTGAAACCCACCCGGCCGGGCGGATTACACAAAGACCAGAACTAACACCAGAACCTGTGACATTCACTTCTGTAAGTGGCGCACCATCGGCATTATGGACACAAATGTATTCCATCTAAAACTGACATTAGCATTCCCACTGTGTGTCTGGAATGGGAGATTAATCCCCAGGTAATCTGCCGGAGAAAAGGGATAAAACAGTTTTCAGGGAAGGGAGATGTGCAGAGGTGCCAGCTCTATTGTTGTGCCTGGTGTCCAATATTTGGTGGTTTTAATGCAGTGGTGATTTTGCATGGCCTGGGACTTTTACAAAGGCCGCAGGAAGCCATGAGCCGATTCTGCTATAACAACGAATACCACACTTTATGTTAAGCCAATTGTGTGTCATTGTAAAGAGTTCTTTACACATCTATAGTTAAAAAAAAATGCAACTGGACATTCATATAGGGTGACTAGATATCCCAATAGAGTGCATTAGTGACCACTTTTTCAGCAATGTTGGTTTTGGAAGTATTTTTTTCTGTTAATTTTTCCCATAGGGATTTACAGTATATATATATATATATATATATATATATATATATCAACTTCTAAAGCCATTAGCTAAAGCAACCAGCTATGAGGTTAATCACAACATTACAAACTTTTATTTAAAGCAAAGAAAATATTTGCAAATCGGACAAAAACAAGACAGCATTTAACAACTTTAGTGAAGGAAAGAACTGCAATCCCATGAAGCATTGTGAATAACAATCAAATGAAAATTGATAGTAAAATTTAAAAAATAATTTAAAGTTATTAATTATATCTATAGAAATATTTTAAATTTACAGCAGAATATGCAATAGAAAAGTAAATTTAGAGCGAATAGGGAGACCCGCTCGATTACGTCATTCATGGTGCACAGTGGGGGATGACTGGTGGAACTTTCTGCACAGCATCATGGGTAATGTAATTCTTCACCATGAATTCTACAGTTAATTAGTTCTACAGTTACATTTAAAAAAAAAAAAAGACCATGTCTATCAACTGAGCTCACAACAGGATTGTCTTTAAAGGTTTATGAGTTAAAAATCTGTTTCGCAACTTCCAGAACCCGACTGTTTTTACTTCCATAACCTGACTGTTGAACTCTATAAAATATAGACTGTTTTACCTGCCATGTCCTGTGGAGATAATTTTTCTGGTAATTAACTACATTTTATTATTAGGGGAAAAAGTCCTTAAATTATTACTTCTAATTTGTATCCTTAATTCCACGTTCATCTTAATATTGAAGCCACAGACTCTCTCACATTTTATGACATAGATGAAAGAATGTGTACACAAACACTGCAAAACATTTGAAATAGGCCAATTACCAGTGCTCTTTAGAAAGACATGCATTTTCCTGTCTCAGTCTCATTTGGAATGAATAAGCGTACTTCCTGTTCTTTCTTTTCAGTGTTTGGAGTGTCTGGTTTACCGAAAACATGAAATTAACATTAATGAAGTTGTACGTGTTATCAGGGGGGTAAAAGTACACCTCTCTGCCTTGCCTCCTGGTGTATCTGTCTGTCTCTCAGCATATAGGTTATTTCTAAGTTTATTTGTTGTTTATAAGTTGGTTGGCCCGCTGGACAACATTTTTCATGTTGCTATCTGTTCTGTTTGTCTTTTTTTCTGTTTTTTTCTTAAGGGAATTGTTCACCCAGAAAAGAAAATTATTATTTTAATTTTAATTATTATTATTAAAATTATTATTTACTCACAGTTATGTTGTTCCAAACTATTTTGTTCTGCACTACCATTCAAAAGTCTGGGGTCTATAAGATTGTGAATGTTTCTGAAATCTCTTATGCTCATCTGCACTAAGACAGCATTTAACAACTTCAGTGAAGGAAAGAACTGCAATCCCATGAAGCATTGTGAATAACAATCAAATGAAAATTGATAGTAAAATTTAAAAAATAATTTAAAGTTATTAATTATATCTATAGAAATATTTTAAATTTACAGCAGAATATGCAATAGAAAAGTAAATTTAGAGCGAATAGGGAGACCCGCTCGATTACGTCATTCATGGTGCACAGTGGGGGATGACTGGTGGAACTTTCTGCACAGCATCATGGGTAATGTAATTCTTCACCATGAATTCTACAGTTAATTAGTTCTACAGTTACATTTAAAAAAAAAAAAAGACCATGTCTATCAACTGAGCTCACAACAGGATTGTCTTTAAAGGTTTATGAGTTAAAAATCTGTTTCGCAACTTCCAGAACCCGACTGTTTTTACTTCCATAACCTGACTGTTGAACTCTATAAAATATAGACTGTTTTACCTGCCATGTCCTGTGGAGATAATTTTTCTGGTAATTAACTACATTTTATTATTAGGGGAAAAAGTCCTTAAATTATTACTTCTAATTTGTATCCTTAATTCCACGTTCATCTTAATATTGAAGCCACAGACTCTCTCACATTTTATGACATAGATGAAAGAATGTGTACACAAACACTGCAAAACATTTGAAATAGGCCAATTACCAGTGCTCTTTAGAAAGACATGCATTTTCCTGTCTCAGTCTCATTTGGAATGAATAAGCGTACTTCCTGTTCTTTCTTTTCAGTGTTTGGAGTGTCTGGTTTACCGAAAACATGAAATTAACATTAATGAAGTTGTACGTGTTATCAGGGGGGTAAAAGTACACCTCTCTGCCTTGCCTCCTGGTGTATCTGTCTGTCTCTCAGCATATAGGTTATTTCTAAGTTTATTTGTTGTTTATAAGTTGGTTGGCCCGCTGGACAACATTTTTCATGTTGCTATCTGTTCTGTTTGTCTTTTTTTCTGTTTTTTTCTTAAGGGAATTGTTCACCCAGAAAAGAAAATTATTATTTTAATTTTAATTATTATTATTAAAATTATTATTTACTCACAGTTATGTTGTTCCAAACTATTTTGTTCTGCACTACCATTCAAAAGTCTGGGGTCTATAAGATTGTGAATGTTTCTGAAATCTCTTATGCTCATCTGCACTGCATTAGCTTTGTTAAAAAAATATTTCAATTTAAAATAGCTGTTTTCTATTTTAATATATTTTGAAATGTAATTTATTTCTGTGAAGGAAAAGCTGCATTTTCAGCAGCCATTACGCCAGTCTTCAAAGTCACATGATCCTTTAGAAATCATTCTAATATGTTAATTTGGTCCTCAAGAAACATTATGATCAAAACTGGAAACAGTTCTTTGGTTGTAGAATTTTTTTTCCTACACATACACACAGTATATAATATGCTAAAATATAAACAAAAGTTTGTAACAACGTGAGGGTGAGTGAATAATGCAATTATCATTGTTGGCAGAAGTATCCCTTTAATTTACAGCTGAATTTTAACAAGCTTAAGATTTTCCCCTTGTCCATTTCTCCTTTCTGCTGCCCAATTGTCTCTCTCTATTTCTGTCTAAAATTAATTCTTTTTTCGTCTTAGTCTCTTTCAGGAGGGAATTTACATCAATTAATCCTAATCTAGCTGGAACTGAGAGAGATCAGAATGGTTGGAGGGTAAAACTCTTACAGGCTTGAGTCAGTGCATCCCACAAAACATCTCCACAGCAAGCATCAGCGATGTAATTAAAATGTTACAGGAACAAGAGGAGTCCTTGAACCTCCATATTGCAGTCCTCTTGTTGCCATGGTGCGTTCAGCGTGCAGAATGATTGTACAGAACATTCCAGAGAGTGAAAAAGAGCTCTAGAAGTCCTTGATTTTTTTTTTCAACTAGAAAGAGAGAAAATACATTGTGTCCATGAGCAGCAGTTAAGGACACACTTATGAACTCATTGTGTACTGTTTTTCACATGTTCTGAAATGCCAGAACCTTCCTGTATTGCATGAACTTGCATGATAAAAGACATCCAGGATTTGTTGCCAGATACATTTTATAGAACTGATAGTTCCAGCCCTAAAATCTATTTCAATGAGACTCATGCGAAGCTGCTGTAAACAGCTGATCTGCACACCTGCCACAACAGCTGAATTCTATATTAATGTGCCGAGTTACTAAACAGCCTTTAGTGTATTACTGTTACATTTATGCTTAAAATAATATTCGCCAAGGGGTAAGTAAAATAAACTTAATTTAATATATATTCTCAATTTTATACAATTTCACTTGAAGCGACAAACCTGAAACCATCCTTCATCTATTCCAGCTGAAGTAAAAACAACGAGACTTGTGAATCCTAGAGATAACAGCTCATGGTGATATGTCTTGAGTCCCCACTTCAATAGCAGTAACATTCACAAAAGTTCCCGGAGCAAGCAGAAACCCAATGTTCTTCCTATTTCTGTTCTGATAAGAATGAGACGGATTAAAGCCTGTGCAAATCTGAGGGCAAATACATCTAATCTGCTGCCCATTACACTTTAATGCAACATTTTTGTGGAGCTGAAAACAAATACTGTAAAGTTAGCCATTTTAAACGTCCGTCCAACAATGAATATATATGCATCCCTCTCATTTCAAATTCTAGTTAACAAATTTTCACTAATCAGTTATACTCAGATGTACATTACAATTCAAAAGAAAAGATCTGTCATTTCCATTTAATCATGACTTCATGAGCAAATCATTTTTAATCAAACACTGTTATGAAGGATGTAGCACTATCTGACCACTTCGGTATTTTCATTGATATGTCAATCTTTCCTTTCTCTGAATCACCCCGAATCAAGTCAAGTCAAGTCAAGTTGAGCTTTATTGTCATTCTGCTGCATGTGGGGACATACAGTGGAACGAAATGTCGTGCCTCACAGGACCACGGTGTTACATAAATACAGGCATACAACAATGAGGTAAAACAGTAAAAACCTATACAGTAAAGCAGTAAAAACCTATACACACAATGGTGCCCCTATAGAATGTGGTGAGGATGGGTGGAGGGAGACTAGTGGACTGCTTTCTAACCAGAAATGCAAGTTTGCATGATTTTTCACTAATAAATGTGCCACCAGTGCAGCATATAGTTACAATTGTGAACTTTGAGGCAATTGATGGTAAAACTCTGCAAGAAACAGTGCAGCACCTTAAAACATCCACCTGCTGTCTTCACACTCCACATCCTTCTTTGAAATGTCTTTAGTTGTCCTGAATCTTATCTATTGGATAGTAAATGCCTCGGTTCTTTCTGCCATTTTGCAAGGTCTTTGAAAACAAGTTGTTAGGCCTCTCCTTAAAAAGAACAACTTACCTAAAAAAAAAACCTATAGACCTATCTCAAATCTCCCCTTCATTGGAAAGATAATAGAGAAGGTTGTTTTCAATCAGTTGAGCAAATTCTTAATCTCATGTGATTATTTGTACAACTTCCAGTCTGTTTTCTGAACACATCATAGCACAGAGACAGCACTGATTAAGATATTAAATGATATATTTAACTAGATTCTGGTACAATTTCAATGTTGGTATTAATAGATCTCAGTGCTGCATTTGATACTGTTGACCACAATGTATTTAACAGACTGGAAATATGAGTGTGACTATTTGAGACTGTGCTTAGATGGTTCAGGTCATCTTAAAATTATACAAAACCAAGAAAACTGAGCATATTACACCAGTCCATTTATAACTGATTTTAAAGTACTTTTAATTGTATATAAACCCCACAATGGCCTAGGACCAAAAATACCTTGCAGATATTAGTTATTACACATTATCCAGAGTAGATTGGTAGATTAGAAACCAAATAAGCCTTTAGATCGCTAGGATCAAGCAAGTGAAAAACAGCAATAGGGATCAATCAATATTATTATTATTATTTATATGTATTTTTTGTGTCTTATATTGCTGATGCCACCACCAACTTAGAGGATTTAGGTATACTGTTTTGTATCATGAACGAACATGTTAAAATATGGCAATATCACTGTAACGTGCATCTTAATTTTTTAACAGATGCTGTCTTTGTCCACTGTTGTTTGACAAGGCTGAAAGATTGACAGAGACAGACAGACATAAAAATTGAATATTTTGGATGCATAATTTGCATCCTGACATGAGTGAATTGAGAGGAAATTGATCTAAATGGTAAACAGATCCAATTGCTTCTGCTCATTTCTCTTTTTTACCGTTTTTGGCTGTTAGAGTTTGGCAGTGCTTGTTGAGGTTGTTAATTGTAAGTGGGGACCGTATGTTCCCTGGCCTCATCTCATCTCCCTCTTCTTCATTACTGTTACTTCATTTGCCTGACTTTCTGGCCCAATGCTGTAAATTCTTTGGTGTGTTTGTGTATGTGTATCTTTCTCCGAGCAGAGATAGGAGGTATAACCTAGCCGAATCTAGAGGCCCGAGAGAGCACAGCAGAACAGAACAGTGCAGATCGCGTAATGAGATATACATGTTTGTGTCAGTCATTTTGACTGGCGTGTGCAAGAGTACAAAAGAGAAGACAGGAGGGAAATATAGAGAGAACTGTGTGCTATGTATCTGAGATGAGGTGAAGAGAGGTCATGATTGTTTGATGTTGACCCATTGTTTTTCTGCTCTTGCCATCTTGTCTGTCTTTCTGTTTTGTGTCCGCTTTCAATTATCATCCCTTTGTACTTGAATCCAGAATGTCCAATGCTATTCATGATGTCATGATGTTGTTGATGGCTTCTGTAGCTGAACACAAGATCACAACTTCCTGGTCTGCATGCATGACTCATCAGTGCACATTTTTCCATTCTTTTTCTCTTCATCTTTGACTTTATAATACCACAATTACAATTTTTTTTTCAGAATAGAAAAGTGTTTTAAAATACATACAATACCGTTCGAAAAGTATGGGTCAGCAAATTATTTTAAGAAATGTATACTTTCTACACATAAAAATCAGTTTGAACAAAAATATAAAGCAGCACAACTGTTTTCGACTGTGAATATAATAAGAAATGCTTCTTGAGCACCAAATCAACATATTAGAATGATTCCTGAAGACTGACATTTTAAAATGTATTAAAATAGAAAACAGTTATTTTAATTTGTAATGATATTTCATAATATCACTGTTTTGCTGTGTTTTTAACAAATGCAGCCCTGGTGAGGATAAGAGACTTCTTTCAAAAACAATTACCAATCCCAAACTTTTGAACAGTAGTGTAGCTGCCTTTATATTATAGGAAGGGGGTCATTTGCAAGGGGATCATCATGTTTGAGGGTGCTTGGCATCAAAAAGTGTGAAAAACTATTTTAGGCTACTCTTGTAGATTCCTTTCTAAAGGCTTGCCAATTGATCACATAGTAATGTTATGCCAGTTGACATTAAATGTAATTCAAGTTATGGCAAAAATAGCATATCAAGACACATTTGCATTACCACTAAGATGCTTTCAATAGCAAATGTGACATTTAGGTGTAATGGGTTGAGAATGTCTTTTCATATTTACTGTTTTCAACTATTTGGTTAGATCATTACTAGTTCCACAGTAACTAGTATTGGACGTCCAGTTGCACTAAGGTAGAGCCACATTTACCTGTGTATGAGTGAAATTCCACAGTCCTCTCAATAGGAATCCATATGATCAGGACACATGAGAAAATTCCTATGGAGGTTTCACATCAGATTCAAGTTTGTTGAACTTTTAACACACAAATTTGCCATGTTTACCAAAATAGAGCTGCTTGGTTTGGAAATGACCTCTGAGATAGCGGTGCTTCAATGCTCACTACACTATTGACAATGGACAATAGAATCAGAATCAGAATCAGAAAGAGCTTTATTGCCAAGTATGTTTGCACATACAAGGAATTTGTTATAGTGTCACAAGCTTCCAGTACACGGAGACAACAACAACACACAGATAATAAAAATAAGATGTGAATAAAATACACATGCATAAATATAAACCACAAAAAAACAATAAATTATATGTACAGGTGTGCTATAGATAGAATAGGAATAGAATAAAATAAAATAAAGTTGTAGGGATGTACTAGGATTTAGGGTGATAAATAAGTATAAGGTTATTGCACATACTTTAATTGCACAATGGGAGAACATTAATTGTTCATTAGGTAGATTGCCTGGGAAAATAAACTGTTCTTGTGCCTGGCTGTTCTGGTATTCGGTGCTCTGTAACGCCGACCAGATGGCAAAAGTTAAAAAAGGAGATGGCTTGGATGTGATGGATCCAGAGTGATTTTCTGAGCCCTTTTCCTCACTCTGGATGTATACAGTTCTTGGAGGGTAGGCAGGGGGGCACCAATAATCCTTTCAGCAGTCCGAACCGTTCTCTGTAGTCTTCTGATGTCTGATTTTGTAGCTGAACCAAACCAGACAGTTATTGAAGTGCACAGAACAGACTCGATGACGGCTGAGTAGAACTGCTTCAGCAGCTATTGGGCCTTTTTATGAAATATAAACTCACTCTCAGTGAGAAATTCTCACTCTCACTTGTCTAAATTAACCTTCTTGCACTGGGTGTGATTTTTTATACAGGCTACTGATCACATTTTTTGCAAAGACGATGGAGCACAGCAGAAACGTGCTGCTACAGTTGGCATGAACTGAAAAATCACCCTGAAAGCATTTTCTAAATGCACATTTTTTATCTTATTGTGAATGCTCCATCCATTGACTTATTAATTTTTATTGAAAGAATAGTTCACCCAAAAATGATCATCACCAGTGGACCCTCTGCAGTGAATGGGTGCCATCAGAGCTAGAGTTCAAACAGCTGATAAAAGCATGACTCCAGTCATCACTTAATGTCATTTGAAAAGCTGTTTGCTTCCATTGCTTCCAGCTAAAATACCAGTCCTCTATCCATACTATTGCTTTCTCCATTGAAAAAGTTGTCTTGCACAGATTAAGCACTGATTACATGTGGATTATTGATGTTTTTATCAGCAGTTTGGACTCTCATTCTGACGGCACCCATTCACTGCAGAGGATCCAATGGTATGCAAGTGATATAATGCTAAATTTCTTCAAATCTGTTCCGATAAACAAACAAACTCATCTGTATCTTGGATGGCCATGGCAGGTGAGTTCATTTTCAGGAAATTTTAATTTTTGGGTGAACTATTACTGTAAAAATGTCATATCTGTATCTTCCAATAAAATGACAGACTTCTCTCTGGTAACATATATTCTCTAGTCATTTTTGGCCACTTAAACCATGGCATTTAGATCTGCCTTCATCCAATCAACAAACGACAGATAGAACCAAGTCCCCATCCTACATTTTTTTTTCTTATTCTATAATATGTTTCACTCTGATGTGTCACAATACAGATGATTTGCAATTTAATGATTTTTGAGGCTCCTCTAATATGTAGGAGAAAAATTAACTTGACTTGAACTGAATTGACAAATGTTTTAAGAGGTGGCACATTCGTGGGTGGTTTATCTCTTCCAACATTTGTTCTAGCCAATCATTCTTTTTTTCATAACTATTTGTGTGCTTGTGTGTCTCAGCACAGAGTAATGTGTTGTTCTGTCTGGTTGATGTAAAAACATGTCCCACCGCCGCGTGATTTCCCTGTTGATTCCGCGGTCTGCTCTAAACCGCTGAAAGCCGGGCAGTTGTAGCGCGCTGTCCGGAATGGCGTCATTCAGCCAGGTTTCCGTGAAACACAGAGCAGCAGAGTGTGAAAAATTCTTATTTGTCCGGGAGAGCAGAAGAAGGTCGTCTGTTTTATCGCCGGCTCGCTTCCCCCGTCTGCGAGTCCTGAAGCGCTTGATCAGCGCCGCTGCTCCGCCAACTACAACATTCAGACCTACTTTGTCTGCAAAATTTGGCCTAAGATTTGCTAATGTGACTGTGTCTTCACAGAGAACCTGAGGAGAATTCAGAATGTGGTACTGAAAACTGCTATCTTGCTGATAGGAATACTTTTGTGTTTTTGGAAAACCTCTCAAATGAGCAATCACAGACAATGTATGATACTTTTATTATTTTTGTACAACTTCAAAACTATATCAAAAAGTTGTTAATTGTCAACATTTTCTTTGGCTTCTAAAAACACTTTGAAGATGTTCTCTTGTCATTTTGGAGAATCAGAATTTGGTTGCTAATGCACGACCCAAGTCTCCTGTACGAGATTCGTGGAAGCTTCAGGTACACGTACATTGATTTAATTATCATAAATAGGGACTGGGGTGAGAAATAACTAATCTTAGTCAGGTTGATGAATGGTGTTATTGTACACCAGGCAGAAATTAGCTAGAAAGTGTGTGTGTTTGTGTGTAATCACTCTTTGTATTGCATTTGGAGAGGGACTTCTCCATCCTTCAGCAATGTGTGTGTGTGTGTGTTGTGCTGTATTCCGAAACATGGCATGCATCATCATTACACCAAGTAATAATTGAACCCTCCTGAGCGCGTGAGCCCCGCATGTGCCTCCTCGCAGCGTAGATGCAACGGTAGGCCATTATTTGTATCTAAATTAGTGTAGCGTGTCATCAATGAGTGTATGTGTTTGGCAGATATCGAGGAGCATTATTTTTGTGTAGATGAGTGTGGGGACATTTGCATGTGCCTTTGTTGGTGCAGAGCCGATGCCATTATTTAAGAATGCGTGTGCAGCTTTTGATATGTGATGCAAAGTGCTCCTTTTTTACATTTATTTAGCTCGTAGTGTTTCCTCAAACAGGTAATAAAATGCTTTACAATGCAATAAACTTCCATACCGCGGCTCTGCACACACAAATAATCTCGAAACAGCATTATGTTGTATGGTGACTGGTTCAAAGAACGTTTAAGTGACAATCAAACGCCTGCGTTGGCACGGAAATGCTCATTTCAACCCAACTGCATTAGGTCTCTTTTGTTTGCTGCTTATAATTTCAGTGCCATAGCCTTGAGACAACAAATAACAAATAATCGTGCCCGTCATCGGTAAATGAAGCCATCGGTTTGTGCGTGTTTGTCAAACAGCACATATTCGCATTTAGCACTGAAGTATTGATTTCAGCAGGAAATTTATAAATCAATTGCTTCATTTTGTACTTAATTGGTGTATTGGATTTGCAGCATTTGATTAAGTTGTACTGTGCCCTATTAAGGGAGTAAATTGTAATGAGTTCTTTTGCCGTGGGCCACTGCTGCTAATGAGATGACACAGTCATCATTCCCGTCTGACCGGCATCTTCTCATAGAGCATGCATCACAGACAGTCATTTTTATTATTGTGGACAAAGGCCTTTCCAATGTAATTCTTCAAAATGAGTGGATTTTTGCTAATATGCCAAGGATTACACACTCTCTGGCTCTCAAATATTAACTTGCGGTTTCTGAAAGGTCTGTGGCTTTTTAATCAACCTTTAGCTAAAATATTATACAAATTTCCGATTGAAGTTAATGGTTTTTCTCCTATATTTGCCTGGATAATGAGTATTTTATAATAATAAATCCACTATGTTATTCCTCTAAAGGCTTGAGGGACAAGATGTGGCATTAAGGTCAAACTCTGATTACAATCGTACACTCATACTTGTTGTTATGAGTAATGCCACTTATGCAATGTGTATTTACAGTATGTCAGTTAATCATGTGTTAATGAGCTGGGGGTGGGGGGTGGACCCCAACTGACGGACCAGCGGGGTGCGCTACTATCCCACAAGCACGTAATCGATGCCGCTAAAGGCCTTAAGGGTAAAAGAACTCCTCGATGTGAAGATCAAGCCCTGTGTGAGTAATTAATAAGACGTTCCTGAGGAAAAACACTTAAGGCTGTGAAGAGTGCTTAAAAACCTGTGCATTCTTTTTACATGCTCTTATGACGGCCTGCAGTTTTGTTTTGACATCTAACCATCTCTCGCTGATGCATAAAGCATGAGCGAACGCCGGTTTTGATGGAGGTGGAAAAGGCCACTTAATTATTTCCATATCAAAGTTGAACCTGAAGCTCTCTGGCCCTCAAGTGTTTTCACGGTACTCTCTTCTACTCTTATCGTTCTCATTCACACACCTGTGGAGGGTCTGGCTGCCATTCTGGGGGGAGACAGAGTGAGAATGATCAGAGAAGATAACCTTTAAATCCAGCCAAGCAGAGGAGGAACGTTTCCCCGGAATCCAGCCAGAGACCGGCGGCCGTTGGCAGGCTGCCGTGCTGTGGTGATGCCCGAGCTCTGCTTAGGCCGAGCGATGGCCTACATGCAAAGTCTGCAGACCTGAGTGGAGCAGCATTCACTCTGCAGAGCTCGTGCTGTGGGTTGTATGAGGATGTTGGTGAAAAATCGAAACCATCAAGTGGTATTATGGCCATTAGTGGTACTGCAACAATAAACATCCGCGAACAGCAGTTAAGAGCACAATAGCAATAAATAAAGCTGAATTGGACTCCTGAGGTAAATTCTGCGGTTGTAGCTTAGCATATTTAGCAAGTGACTATATTTCAGCGGGTTATATTTGCAATCTCTGAACTAAACCGTTTTATGGATCCATAGGCATGCGGAGTTCATTGAGTTGCGAGTTTGTTCTGAAATGGACTTTCATGGCCTGTGTTGCATTATTCTAAACAGATAATAAACTTGTGTAAAATGGCCCAAATGCTGGCACCCTTGAAAGGAACTTGAATAAATATTCATATAATATTCGTTGTTTTATTTACGAGGAACTTATTATTTTACATGTTTATCTGTGAAAGATCAAACATCTTTGTATCTTTTTTCAATATGTAAGCTACATCACAGCTCCATTTCTGGCTTGAAAGACTGACCATAGGTCTGGTCACCAGCATATGTTGTGTTCTGCATGCTGGTCTGCTGATTTTTAGTGATTGTGATAATTTCAAATTACAAAAAGATGATTAAAGATTACATTTTAGCACAGTCGGTCTGTCAGATGGAGCTTTGGTATGTTCAGACGTTGTGTGGGATTCAGAGCTGATGTACGTGAGAAATTTAAAGGGGTCAAATGATGTGATTTAAATTTTTCCTTTCTCTTTGGAGTGTTACAAGCTCTTGGTGCATAAAGAAAATCTGTAAAGTTGCAAAGACTAAAGTCTCAAATCCAAAGAGATATTCTTTATAAAAGTTAAGAGTCAACCACGCCTACCTAAAACTGCTCGTTCTAACACGACCCCACATGTCTACGTCACGATGTGGGAAGATTTGCATAAATCGGCTTTCACCGTGGACGAAGCGGAGTCTAGGTCGTCACATGTGGTTGCCGCACGCCCACCGGCCTCCGCTCCGACTAGATAGACAGTACAAGTCATTATAATCCATAATTATGTCCCCAATGGATGCAACAAATGCCTCGTTTGTAATGGGTTTTATTGTTTTTGTCTTGTCGTGCCGGGACACAGGGCATCACAGTATGGTAAGGGGCGTAACATTTCCGTCACACGCTTGAGGTATCCGGCCAATCACAAAGCACTGGATAGCTGGCCAATCAGAGCACACCTCACTTTTTAGAGCAATGAGCTTTGTAAAAATCGACGCGTTTCAGAAAGGCGGGGCATAGAGGAGAAACAATAATGTACAGTATGTGGAAAATAATGTGTTTTTTGAACCTTAAACCGCATAAACACATTTCATTACACCAAATACACAAAATAATGTTCTTTTTAGCAACATCATATGACCCCTTTAAATGTCACTCACCGATGGCTCTGCTGTGGCTTTGAGCAGCCTTTAGAGCAGTAAAATATGGAAAATAGAGAAATTACAGAAGATAACTACACAATATTATAGCTAATGAATAATCATATTAATTTATAATATAGAATTGTTGATTATACTGTATGTTGTTATATATTACCAAATTAGTACTTGTATTCAGAAAGGACCCATTAAATCAATCGAAAGTGACAGTAAGGATACTTATAATGTTGCAAAAGATTATTTTTTTAAAATGATGTTCTTTTGAACTTTTTTCTTTATTCATCAAATATCTTGGAAAAAAAAGAAATATTAAGTAGCACTACACAACGCTAAATTAACATATGAGAATGATTTCTGAAGGATCATGTGACACTGAAGACTGAAGTTGCTGCTGAAAAATCAGCTTTGCGATCACAAGAATACATATACTGATCTAATACTGATCAAACAAATGCCTTCAGTTAAAATGAAAAAAATGATATTCTCCAAACATATTTAATTGCGTTCAGTCAGCCTAACAAGTTGAAGTGAAAAATATGTGTTGCATGGCTGAACAAGTCCTACAACCAACTAAATGTTTACGCATGCGCACACAATTCCTTTATTCAACAATTCCTTCTCTTCAGTGTCAGTCGTGTTCCTCTGTGCATTCCTCTCTTTTCAAACAAGTCGCAGCACATCTGCTTTATACGTCAGAACGCCGGCTTCTGCCTCAGCAGCATCACACACACGTCTTGGTACTGTCATGAATGTGCAGCGGAGACTGACATGGAAGAGAAAAAAAATTGTTGAATAAAGTTGTTATTTTTGTTGTCTTTGCACACAATAAGGCAAGGCAAGGCAAGTTTATTTATATAGCACATTTCATACACAATAGTAATTCAAAGTGCTTTACATAAAAGAAAAGAAAATAATAATAAAAAAATAATCACAACAATAAAACAAGGAATTTAAAAACTTTGAAAATGATTTAAAAATTGATTTAAGAGGTTTAAAATGAATTTTAAACAGTTAAGAATAGAAAATGATTATACATTAAATATAGTGCAATCAGTTCGGACATTGCACAGTGCTCATTAAATAAATGCACAGCTAAACAGATGAGTTTTAAGTCTGCATTTAAATGTGACTAATTTTCTGGTTCTAGTCAGAATTCTGGCACCAGCGTATAAGTACAGCAAATAAGTATTGAATGTGCCAATTGTGTTGCTGTCTAGGGTCAGAAAGCTTTCGGATTTAATCAAAAATATCTTAATTTGTGTTCCGAAGATGAACGAAGGTCTTACGGGTTTGGAACGACATGAGTGTGAGTAATTAATGACAGAATTTTAATATTTGGATTAACTATCCCTTTCATAAAGTGAAGTGATAAGATGTCAACTGAATTGTCTGTGTTCTGCATTTTGTTTAATGTATTTTAATATTTTAATGTTTTAATACATGTTTTTCCTTTTAGGACCTTGAGAAATAATCAATTGCTACTACAATTTCAAATATTTAATTGCACCAACAACATTGTATGGTGAACTTACATTTTTTCATTCGCTCAACATATAATTTCTGATTGAGCCAATGTTAACAGACTGTTGCCACAATTGCAAAAAAATCAATTCTCCGAAATTCAATTTGGCCAACTGAAAAATTTTGATATAACAAGTCACTAGTACATTTTAAGTTGGATAGGTCTGAAATGTTTTTACAGTGTACAAAATAGAAGCATTTTCACAAGTAATCTCAGACTGTACACATTTTCAGCAGACCAGAACAGAATTTGAATGACTTCAGTTGCAGCAAGAGGGCACCGGGCATGCAAGCACACCTCACAGCATGTTTCCATTTGCATGGTTGCACGCGTGTTTGTGTGAGTAAGATTGAATCTTCAAATAGCATTTTATAGCATTATATAAGACTCACTCAAGTAAGGCACCTAAACTTATGTGAAGAAGAAACATCTGTACTGTAAGATTCAGTAGAGTAGACAGCCTGAGTTAATATCTAATCACAGCCACAAACACTAGTGAAACTACCAACAGAATCAACACACACACACACACACACACACACACACACACACACACACAGAGAGTCTATAATTTCTATTTACCGCTAACCACTGGATCAGAGTTTGTCATCCCCGGCGAATCTTCCTGTCTGTACTTCCTGATGTGTATTTTGGACTATCTGGACTCCGACCAACTCAATCAGCTCGGTTTTATGCAGCTTGTGGACTCAAACAGATACTTTTTTACAGCACAGCTCAATTTCCCTGCCTTGCCAGAACCATCATGAAACCACGGCGGATTAATTTGTGTGGGAGATCATGTTACGGAGCTTGGCAAACCCTCCTTCCAAACAAAAATTGACTTTTTCCCTGTTATCGGGCAGATGCCTAAGGCTGTCATTGTATTTTCTTCTCACCCACTGCAGTGAAATAAAACCTAACACAGACAGACGGCAGGTGTCTGCCCGCCGCCACCCTGGGTAAAGCCATTTACCCCGCTCCCTCGCGGAATATTAATGAATGGCGTGTATAAACAAAATGCCATATTTATTTTCATACTTGTTCAATGAAGCACTAAATGGCAGCGTGAAGCTCAATCAATATCTCTTTGCTGCATGCTGAGCAGATTCGCCGGTAAGGCCCGGGCACCCGTCCTGGGTGCCTGGCGGGCTTGGCTTCAGTTCTGCGCCATCATCGTCTTCATCGACCTGCACCCACATGCTCGTTAGCTCTCGCCAACTGAACCAATAGGCATCTGTCGGGGTCGCGCGGGCATCTCTCGACGGGTTAAAGAGGTCTCAATCTGATTTATAAAGGATGGAGCGTGCGTTTAAAATGCACCATGTACCTCTGCCAGGCCCTATTTCAGCCATCCAGATTTAATCAAGCCGATCTGCGAATTGTCTCGATCTCAGGCTAATTGTGTCAGTACAGATGTCACATTCTAGACGGGTGAAAACTTCTGCCAGCATTTGAGATGAAACTTGTTATCTGCTGACTGACATAGAGATTGAAGGAAGTCTTGCATGTAATTGCGTGAGTTAGGCAGTGATAGGTTTTGTTTGGTTGGCTGGGTGCCTGTTGACTTCCCCTGGTCAACAAATGAGTAAATGTGTTTATGAATAACAGGTGCTGTCTGTTTTATTTCTTTTTGTCTCTTTTTTTTTGTTTCTAGTTTTTTTCCCCTCTGCTGCTCTCCTTTTTGCTTTGCAATAGTCTCAGACAGCACACCCACGAACCACCCACAGTCCGTTCTGATGCACGATGTATGCAAAACTGGAAAGCATTGTGGCAAGCTCTAATCTGATTGGCTCTGTTTACATAACTTCCGGGACAAAGGGTTTTGTATTCGTCCACCCTTGCCAAAGTTTGCCAGGTTAGAATTAAATCTTTGAAAGCATTTTGTTTGAGGCATTTATCAGAAAGTTAACTAGATATCCATTAGGAGAACTTTATATATTGTAGTATGCTTTTTTTTTTAAGTTAGGAAAGTTTCTTGTACTATGGGCACTTTTGTCCCTGTGGACTTCTAGAAAGTAAACTTTCTTACTTTAAACTCTCACTACTTTAATTTTCCCACTAACAATCCATCAGTGCATCAGCCTGTCAGTGTATATACATATATCACAAGAGAATTCTGTAATTATTTCTGAAAGTAATGAAAATTCCAGCACATCTCAACTGATGTATTGTGTGTATTCTGTGGTATAAATGACAGTGGAAATTAAACTGAACATTTTTTGAATGAAATGAAAGACTCTGTTGTCTTGGTAAGGCTATATTGTTGCTGGTATTTTATGCAATATTTAATGTTTTGCATAATTTGAAATGATAGATTAATTATATATGTTACACAAAAATATTCACAAGTCATTTTTACCTGGGAAACTTTTTTCCATGCTAAATAAAATTAAATAACTAACTAAATAAATATAGTTTAAATGTGACGGTCATATAACAAAAACAAAAAATTGATATCCTTTGATTTTAATAAAAATCCAATGCTAGGCATAAAAATGCCAGAAGTTGAAGAAACAACCAGTTATGTTTGTAAAATAGTCCTAATACTTTTACTTTTGGCAAGACAAAACACAAGATTTATACAATTTGTTCGCTATTTTTTTATTTTCTTGCTGTTCTTTTCAAATGTTCACAGAGACTCCAATGCTATTATTTTTCTACACCAATATATTGTTATGCTGTAATCTATTTCAGATAAACCTGCCCAAAAATGACGCTTAAAAACAAAATTTATTGGTTGTGTTACACGTCAGTCGGGTGGTCTCATCCTATCAAAGTGGGCATTTATTGGCTGGAAAAAGCTGCAATGTGCTGCTCTGGCTATACAGGACCAGCTTTGTAGCTTGAATTTACTAGCTATACATAACACTGTATGAATATCATGGCATTAGTAATTTTACATAAATACATTTCAGCTAGTCTACAGACATGGGCTTCAGAATGTACACTATCAATACATTTCCCCTCATTTGTTAATTGTGGGTACCACTAGTATGACACAAATGTATTGCTTGTGGAATCCACAGGCACCCTATCACCATGGCAACTGCTGCAGGGACTGAGGAGAGGCCACTCCACTAAAATATGGCCAAATGTATCTCATGAGATGTCTAGATTGAGGCCGGGATCACTGAGGTGAACTGCAGCTGAACCGATGAGCTGTATCGCTGTATTACTTTATATGATTTGTAGCAGTTGTCAACCCAGAAAATCATTGCACGCAGGATGCAAAGCTGCTAAATGTATTCCTTTTTTGGATTGTACCCATTATTTATTTATTATCTGAGAGTTAGAGAAAGAGAGAGAATGAAGAGGGAACATTACGGCTTTGGTAATGATCTAATCCTGGTGTGTGCTGACAACTCTTTTTGTAGGCAGGCCTCTGAGCCCCGATTTCCTCTAGTATTTATAACAACACAGGAGCTTATATTAATTAAAAGAAGTGCATCTCTGAGATTAATGAGCTTGATAAAGAGCACATCTAACGTGTGCTAGCATAACACAAGATGGGAGTGATTTCAGAGATTTCCCTCCCTCCTAAAAGCAAAGCCTAGTTACACGGCCCTGAGATCTAAGCCGCAATTCAGATTTTAATTTATCCTTTCATGAATGTCATTAATGCTTTAAGACTGTCCTGGGAAAATTACATTTAATGTTCATGGAAATGGAGCTAATGACTGGAACTTCAAATTCTCAGTCAGTGTTTCACCACGATTGCATTACCCCCCAAAAAAAAAAAATTCCAGAAGTTAAATTGCAGATAGTCAATTTGTTTTAGGGATTTTTTTTATTTATTTTATTTACTAAATGCTTAAAACATTAAATTATGTTAGATCTATGCTCAAAATAGGACATAAGGCAAGCATACAGCTGAGGATATTGGGTGATATTGGCCTTTTTCTTTGCTTTTGGTAGAGTGCAGGAGGCTATTCATAATGGAAGCTGTGAGTGCAGGAGGCTTCTGATGTAAAGTCGATATTGGGCTTGATTTTGATTACAAAGTCAGAGATGCTCCATTTTTCTTTGGGAGGTCGCTGGTGGTAGAAATATGGATGTTCTTCAGAACTCCTTCAGCTGCAGCGCTCAACCTCTTAATCTCAACACTGTCAATGTCAAGTGAAGCCGACGCGTCCTCCGAGATGAGAAAGGTTATTGTGCGGTTAATGGACATCATTGATTATGTTTACCCGGGTTTCATGGGATACACATGCCTTCAACACTCAAGTCTTGTGTTGATAACATGTAGGGTGTTTTTTTCTTTCAGTGAGCTCTAAAGGATCATGTGACATACATACATACTATATATACTTTGCTCATTTTTGAATGTTCATCAAAGCATATTAGGGTCATGCTAATCAGTTAAACCATGACACCTTGGTTGCAGTGATTTCACTTCTTTATTCATTTTTACTTTTGGCTTGGAAACGAATGCAGCAAAATGTCATTTTATTTAATTTGACAAAACTAGTACATATCGAACAATATTTTTTTTTCCCCTGGAGAGACCTTTTGAAAACAATTGCCAAAGACGAGAAACAAAACAGCAAACTGACTGTGCTTTTGAGACAGATATGTGTTTGGCTCCCCGTGTTTTGACAGGTGGTTATCTTGTCAAACTAGCTCCACGATAAAGATCTTCATTGTGCCATTTGCAGCAGGTTCAGCAGCGACGTCCAAAAAGAACATTGCATTCTTTCTCTATTTAAGCTTTCATTCATTCATCCGCTTTCATTCATTCATCCGCTTTCATTCATCTGCAAATGAACATATTAAATGATGGGCGATTCTGTATTATCATATTGCCAGAGGGCAAACAGGTTTTCCCTACTCTGCTCTCTTCTGACTACAACAGCATTGTTACATTTTCCAAACTTTAGCATGCCTTAAAGGAATCATTACAAAAACATAATGGGGAAAAACTCCCACACAGATTCCACCCGATAATTAAGTTTCCCCCTTTCCCATTTAAAATCTTTTTTTTTTTTTTACAGCTCTGACAATTCTCAGTTCCCATGAGTTCAAGACCCAGATCTTGGCAAGGTGCCTCAGAGACTTGCAGATGTTCATTAAAATCATTACATCTTGTCTTTCTTTCTTGTAAATCATCCTTTTTTCCCTCGCAAAGCTCATATTTTCCCCAACAATCTGATGCAAATGTGTCATGCGTTTGTATGCCAGACAATTAGGTCCAATTTGTAACTACTGCTGAACTTTCAACTGAATTAAGTCCCGCTAACAGGCATGATAGCATGTAATAGATTGTAATTTATTAAATCCAAGGCAACCGTCGGCAATAAACGACCACCAGGGATCTAAAAATGTCGTACCATTTTAATAAATGTGTTGCCCAACTGCAGAGGAGTCGATCAGTGGCATTCATATTGTGTTTTCTCTGAGTGTGATCTACATTAAATTTCAGGTCATTAGCGGAGCTTGTTTTGATTTATGTTTAATGCCATGTCAATGGCTCAAGTAAATCTAAGAAACGACTTCAAGCCCGTCTGAGGTTTTTCCTTGAATCCTCTGCAGCGATAAACAGATTTATATCTGGATATTATCCTCAGTCATCTCAAGGACGACTGTCACGAACAGTTCCAACATTCTTTCTGCGTCTCTGCATTCGCTCCAGTCAGCAAACAACAATGCAGCCGAAGCTAAACGTAACACAAGCAGCGTTTGCAGCTGCCTCACATGTGGACAGCTGGATATGGAGTCCAGTGATTGAATTGGTGGAGACAGTGCTGTAATCATGGAGAACACGTCTCACTGCTTGGCAGCAACAAGTGGCAAGCTGTGCCAGCCAGCAGGCACATGCATTAGACACAAAATGCTTGCATCTGCTTGGGAGATACCTTGGCCTTTCTGGTAAAAAAGAATCAGAAGAATCATTTCTTTTTCTCCTCCTCACATTTTCAGAGTGTGGCAGTGCTTTGAGCATGTTCGGATGTTATTTTGGGAATTGGCAGCAAACAGAAAGATGGTACAGTTGCAGCTCCTTTTACCAATGATGACTGCGTTCCTTCGCTCAAATATTTCCAAATGTTGATGGCACTTGTTACACAAAAGTCATGTGAACTGATTATATTGCAGACCTCAAACTAAGTTACAGATTTCTAGTGCCCAGCATGCTTTGCTTCAGCCTCTGTAGGAGAATTAATGTTGAAATTAAGTGTTGTTTTTATGTTTTGCACAAGATAAATATAGGCTGAGATTTGTTAGTGTTTAGTGTTCTGTTATTTCAGGATTTAAAAGCGTTTCTGATTTTGAAAGCCTGTGGTTAAGTTGAGGATAAATCAAAAAACACTATATTTATGCTGCTTTATTTAAAAAGCACCAACTGCACTTTCTGATTGAGCAGTAGTCTCTTTGGTCCTTATGTTAACGTGTGCTATTGCTAGCTAGTAGCTAACTGCAGGAGGGTTGAGTTCATGTTTTTAATTTTATTGGCTGTACATAATGAAGGTTCTGCTACATAAATAATTGTATTGGAATGTACAGTTTAATTGTATAAGAACATACATTCTTATACAATCAATTGAAATAAGTTCACAGTGCTCTTAACTATTTGTTTCTAAACTTGTGCTGACCATGCACTCAGTTTCCTCAATTGAAAAGAGTTATTCATATTTGTTGGGTTTTAGAGTTTAATCATGGCCAATTAAATTCAAATCCATACTCATTTTGCATAACATTTTTCGGCAGCATATCTCAGCCTCTGGCAGAATAAAGTTTATCACAAAAGCTGCAACAAAATTGGTGAAATCACAATAAAGCTTTCCCTCATTGGACGTCAGATATAATCACGGTTAAAACAACCTCTTAGATTGCAGTTCCACCAGAGGTCTTTACCACCAGGCCATGAAGGACTGCGCTAACTGACTGCACCTTAATCTTCCCTCTTTTGGAGCGAGTCGGAACGCCAAGATCTCTATCAGAGCGGCCCACTTCATCGCCTTTAATGCACTTAAAGCAGCTTAATACAAATGAACAGGGCACCGAATAACTCTCTCAGTCTTAATGCAGGTAAAGTCCTGGCCTGCCCTATCTTAAGCACTTGAATGACAGTTGAATCAAAAGCCAGTTATTAGGGATGCAGAAAGCGGCCCTGCAGACCAGTTTGGGCTTTACTGGAGGGTTGGAGATCATCTCAGCATCCGTGAAGGGAATAGCGATCCTCTTTCTATTGTACGTTGTATTTGGCCCTTAAACACAGGGACTAGAGTATAAATCTGAGCACAAAGCAAGAGATGATAGACCAAGAAGTATTCGGGAACAGAACATGGGGGTTCTCGCAAAGGTCTGGTGCTTTTTAATTAAGCCTGACAGGCCGTTTCCAGAGCATATATAGTAAATGGACCATCAGCCTAGGCAATGCACTGACTCCATATCCACGCTCTCTATGGGACCATGTTAAATTAAGGCTACGTTTTCACTAATCTGGATACATTTAAAATACATATTTTTCCTTCCACACTAAGAGAGTGTTTTTGTCCTGCAAAAACTGAGCTTTTTGAAGATGATTTCCTAAGTGGATAAATTTAAAAACACAACTTGTGTGTCGATGAAGAAGCTGTATTAAAACATCACAAATACTTCCAACTTTCTCCAGATGATGGGTCCCTGCATTGTCAGCAGGGGGAGCCATAACAGGTTGGGCTACTAAGGAACATCAGTCTTTATAGCTTGGACATGATCTCCCATTATGAGCACTGAGTATAATTACAGTGCATTTCTCCAAGCCATGGTCAATGAAGGCTTCCATTCAGTCTACTTACGGCGCTGTCACATCTCTTCTCATGAAGCAATGCCCTTACATTTGTTATCTGTGGCATGTTGCGATTAGCTCTGTCACTGGGGCTGTATTAATGAGACATAAACAGATGAAAGAGGCTCCTTTTGCGCTCTCTCAGGGTTAAAGCACACACATCTCTTTCGCTATCGTAGAGTTTCGCAGTGCTCTATGTTGATAGGTGAAGAAACGCTTTGGATGTAAATGAGTGTTAGTGCTGACCATACAGAACAGCAGCACAGCCCCTGATCCTGTGCCCTGTAATCATTCAGTTCCTGACGCCACATACAGTGGGTACGGAAAGTATTCAGACCCCCTTCAATTTTTCACTCTTTGTTATATTGCAGCCAAAATTGAAGGGGGTCTGAATACTTTCCGTACCCACTGTATCTCTCGTAGATCTGGGCTTCCTCTGGTGCTCCCCTCCCCAACATCTCTCAGCTTGAGGCTGGAGGATGTGAGCGTTAGCCTGCGGTATTTAACCCTGCGGCAAAACCCTACCATCACTCACGCGAAACACCATTGATTTCTAAGCTCCAAATGGCTACCTTTGTACTCACTCTCACATGTGCCTGAACAAAAGAAGAAAAAAAGTTTTCTGCAGTTAAATTTGTTCAATTCTATTCATAAAGACACCCTCAGATGCCAACAGACATATCAAAATGTGTGAAATGTGACGGGTAAGAGGGTCTCAGAGAAATAGACAGAGAGGGAAATTCTGATTTCTAAAGTGAAATCCAAGGTTTTAACTCTTTTCCGGCTATTGATGACATTTTCAAATAATTAATTACTCAATAGCTACCTCTCTGCCACTGACAAATTATGCTGGCATTCCCTGTTTTTGCAGTTATACTGTAGGAGGCGCTGTTACTGATTTTCTGAAATAGAACAGCAACTTCTGATCCAAAAACAAGTGAAGACGATGACCTTCATAAACCAGAAGCAGTTTCTAGAATTTTTTAATGCACAAGTATGCTAACATGATCTTCAAACATTTAGCAGCATATAAATCAAAAGGTTACCGAAAAAAATTGTAACTCACAAAGAGGTACTTTATTCGATTGTACAAGCTTTGGAGGTGTTGATAGACTTTGCCCAAATCAGGTTTAGAATGAACAAAACATGAATTATTGGAGTCTGAGTCCGTGATTTAAAAAAAAAAAAAGCCATTTTCTCAGGTTTTTGACTGAAATCCAAAGTTCTGTCATGAAACTCTAGATGGCGCAATCCGATAGGTCTAACTCCATCTGACAATGACATCATCACTTGGCGTAGCTGATTGGTTCTTTTTGTATCAGTAGCCAATGAGCTTGCTGAACAACATTCAAATACCAAATACTTGGCTAGTGTTTGCTGTAGCAGTTGCAGCGCGCTTCAGAAACCCTCCACCTTCCCCAGCTCCACCGGCATAGATCAGCTATGGGGTGATTCATGTATGCTATATATGGGGGTTATTTCATATAGTTTATATGTGCAGCAGCAGTATTTCTTACATGCTCACAGCAGCTTGTTGTGTATGTATTGGCAGTAGCAAGTTGGTACTAAAGCAGCAGAAGCAAGACAAAATACATTAACATTGTCATGTACATTACCATGCTAAACCCTCAGAGAGTTGTCATGATAGAAATGTTTTTTTTTATTTTTTTTCACACACACTATTTCATATTTGTACATATTCCTACAACAAAATATTCTGAGGGTTAAAAAAAGATTTGTGCTGGCAACTTAAAAATTATACTCTCACAAGGAAAGGGTTAAAGGTGAGTTAGTCCCATTTTTAAAGAATTCTGCCATTATTTATTCCATACCAATATGCTGTATTTTTCTTTGTGTAACACAAAAGGAGAAAGCTAACATATTGTATGGATTTAGAATTGGAATATAGCATATAAGTCATATGGAATTTGTTTGGTGTTTATGGACATGTAGTGAATATTGACTGTTGTATGTGGAAAAAGAAGTCTTCCTGAAATCATAATGTCTTCTTTTGCATTCAACAAACAAAAATAGCAACATACAAGTCTGGAACAAAATAGATTGAACTGGGTGAGTACATAATGACAAAATGTAAATTTTTGGGCGATCTATTGCTGTAAACACAGAAATCTAATAGATGAGACTGGCTAAAATGTAAAAGATTAATTGATTACCTGTAGAGGAGAAGTTCTGTCTGTCACCTTGTACTTTGCAAGCCAAACACCCTTGTACTCATTTCTACACTTGTAAACTCACTCAGTTTGATCCAGTCATACACTGGCATGTGTGCAAAACATAGGTGTGCTCACTGAGAGAACTCAGCAGGCAAACATTGTATGACACATTCTGCCAGCTTAGGACTTTGTTTTGCAATTATTTATTTCATTAGCCCTCAGGATATGATTTCTACATATTTTAAAGGTATTGATATTAAAATATTATTCAAATATGCATACAGAACTATATAAAAGACATTTGTAGGATGATTGTGAGCTTTTCCATAATAAATTACAATTCAAAATATATTAATATAGAAAACCGTTATTTTGGATTGTAATAATGTCTCACAATATTAATGTTTTAATGTATTTTTTTTAAATCAAATAAATTCAGCCTTGTTGAGCATAATAGTGGCTGGTAATTTGATACCCCATGAAGTGCATGCTTCACTTTTAAAAGTATAAAGACGCTTCCATGGTTTGATTTTGATCAAATTTCAAAGTTTGAACATTTTCTTTTTATATGTGAGGAGCTCATCTTATAAATATGCATGTATATTAACTGCATTAGGAGCTTTCTTATATGAATTAATGATTTGATGGTCTAAGTGAAATTCGACAGGTAGTAATTCAGCCTAAGCGTGAAGAAAAAGTTCTCAAAGCTCCTGCGAAGCATAAGTTGGCTCCTGGAGGCTGACTTTGTGACCTTTGATGCAGTAAAACACACTTCTTTCCTCAGAGCAGGTTTAAGGCCTTGTTTCTCTGCAGTTGTGTTCTTTATTGAGCTGTAAACTTTTGTATTAACGGAAGAAGCCCACAGGCGAGGCAGAAAACAATAAACACTTGTCTTTTTTCATCTTCCTCTCCTCTCTAAATGGATCTAATTAGCACAAAGCAAAGAACTAGAGCAGTCCCATATTGGTGTGCTGAAAACCAACATTTACCTGGCAATTGATCCACTCACAATACTGAGACAGAGGATGTGAAAAAAGATGGACAGCTCATGCAGGAAAAAGCCCATCACTCCCCAGTGAGCCTTAAACAATGTTTTTGCGGTGTTTTCATGGCTCGGTCTTTGTACAGAGCAGAGAGATATGGCTTAGCTTTTGTTGCAGTGTGATATCCCACTGGCAGTGCTCTTTCAGGATACGTGCTGTGCCAGGGCTCTGATTGGCTGCTGGTACGGTGTCCTGGGGCTCTGACTGGCTGCTGGTGCACAGTGGGCCCTGCTTCTGTTCTTAGTTGAAGGTGTATTCTCTGGAATGGGAACTGATTCCATTTGCACTAACTTAATGAAAGTTTAAATACACAGTGTATTAAGTGCTGTGTACATGAAATTATACTTCTGCCTTTATATTTTAGGAAGAGCATCATCATATTTAAGATTTCTTGACATTCCAACATTTGAATACCCCTGGAACACATGATTCTTCACTGTTTGTATTACTTTTAGGTAACTTTAATGACACTGATAAAACTATTTTTGATTTCTTGTCTATCCTTCTCCTGTTTTACTCTTAAGCAGCTGGTGATAAACTTGTGGACACCATAGATAACAATTTCTTTACAAGAACATAAAAGGGAAAAATGTTCACAAGCCACCCATAACATCTATTTTGAGGCTTTGATGCTGCCTATAATAGACAGACTCGTTTGCGATGTGCACTGCTTCATTAATCATAAATTGCAGCTGTGCTGCTGATTAGGAGAGTCCCTGCAGGCCCACCATGCCATTAAAGACCCCATACAAAAGCAGAAGAGATGCTCCTACACCGTGCTCTTTCAGGATACGTGCTGTGCCAGGGCTCTGATTGGCTCCTGGTACGGTGTCCTGGGGCTCTGACTGGCTGCTGGTGCACAGTGGGCCCTGCTTCTGTTCTTAGTTGAAGGTGTATTCTCTGGAATGGGAACTGATTCCATTTGCACTAACTTAATGAAAGTTTAAATGTTTGCTCTTTAATAGGGGAAAATAATTATTTCAAGCCATATTTGTTTATGACAGAATTTATGAAAGACATTGCTATTAGTTTTGCAGAAGCAAACAAGCAAGTTCAAGCACTCATATTTCCATATTATGCGCTCTTGTAAATGCACGTCGACTGACACAGAAGAGAAGAAATTGTTGAATAAAGTCTTTTTTTTTTGTATTCTTGTAGTTTCATAAAATTACGGTTGAACCACTGATGTCACATGGACTATTTTAACAATGTCCTTACTACCTTTCTGGTTCACAAGCCACCCATAACATCTATTTTGAGGCTTTGATGCTGCCTATAATAGACAGACTCGTTTGCGATGTGCACTGCTTCATTAATCATAAATTGCAGCTGTGCTGCTGATTAGGAGAGTCCCTGCAGGCCCACCATGCCATTAAAGACCCCATACAAAAGCAGAAGAGATGCTCCTACACCAGTCGCTCTGGTCGAGGCATCCATGTTCCGATTCGCTATGAAAAACACTCGCAAATATGCGTGAAAAGTCAGACCTTGCAGCAGATGGGGTTACCATTGGGACTTCAAAGCACTGGATAAACACAAACACACAAGTAAGTACGAGTAAACACACACTCACGTATTACACTAAACAACATTATTATTATTGTTTTTAGAGAAGCCACTTCACAATGCCACCATTATAAAGTTCCGTTAAGATTCTCACAGCATCTGAGACTCCAATTTACAACGATTTCCCTTCTTATGCCTCTGAGAGACCTATTTAAGCAAAGATATACAGTATCACAAGTCTAGAATCGTGTCATTGTTACGGCTACAAAGAGTCATTTCCTTCTGAAGTTCTCGCTTGCATTTGCGCATGTCAGACTTTTAAGAATACGCTTTATCATACTCATTTTTACAGTAATCTGACTGATTGCAGCCGCATGATACATGTAGCCACGGTCCCTCAAGACCTCGTGCAATATATGTGTGTGTTGCACACATGGGTATCTGTGCTCTCATTAATTACACTCTGCTCTCATTCAGTCAAGTCCCTGAGCTTGTGCCGAGATAAAATTCTCATTATGCAAGCGACTAAATTGAAATGACTGACGTAGACACGTGGAGCCTGTTCGTTTCCTCACGGCTCTCAGAGGCTCATTTGACCTTCTTATTTACATTTGTCACAATCACAAACACACCTTACAACCTTTTTTGCGGCGATAACGAACTGTAATAGCGATTCTAAATGCATCTGAGCGTGTAATTTGTTTAAACGCGAGTATGTTTGTGCGTGAGCTAGCAACGGTAAGCGCTAAAGTGAATTACGGGGGTGAGTGTGCGTAGGACTATCCTCTCGTAAGTTTGAGACAAAAAAGAGACCCAGCGTTCGCACCCGTGTGTTTATAACCTGATCTGTGAAAGTGTATTTCTTTGCAGGTGTGTGTGAGTGCGTGTTTCTGGGCCAGTGTGTGTGTGAGTGTCGCCAGGGGAAATTTATCCTGCACATGGAAACCCCATTGTTTATTCATGCCAACTAAATTGAAGTGTGCATCTCCGTATTCTCTCCACTCTGTTCCCGAGCGAATACGGTGAAAGAGTGTTAAAAAAAACGAATAGAGAGAATGAAAAGGGGGAGGAAGAGACAAGAGAGAAGGAGAGGGAAGGCAGAGAGTCTTCTTTTTCTTTAGGTTATACGTCTGCAGGATTGGCCACAGGGAGGATAATGAGACCCATTTGTCCATATTAAAGGGATTGAGGGATGCCTAACCACTCCAAATAAAAATCCAATCTTTGCTTTAAAGTGAGGGCCAGGGAAAGGAGGAGAAAGAGAAACACTGAGGTACAGAAAGACAACATAGAGACTCAACACAGATGCAGTGAGACACCATATAAGAGAAAGAGACTTTAATCGGTTACTGGGCAACTGAGAGAGTTAGAAAGGCACAGACTTAACAAATGGCAAAGCACACACATGCACACACGTTTACCTTGCTGTATAAATGGGGACATGCTGTACCAGAGACTTTTATATACAAGCAATTATAATTACTACAGATTAATCTCAGTCCTAAAAGAAAACATTTTGTATTTTTAGAATAATAAAACCATCAAATTTGTCTATCAATAATTTAACCTTTGACAACATCCTTGTACTGCACATCTCTAAAGAAAGGTTTTGTGAGACAGGAAGTTTCCATTGACTTATTGACTAAAGATAAAGATGTGTTGTGTTATGTATTTATTTTATTGCCATTTCATCAAGTATTTAAAGGTTTTTGTCAAATGAACAAATGATGTATGTATTTGCATATGTATTTGTTTGCATTTTTGCATTAAAAAATCATTACCATTTTGTGAAATACTTAAAGGGAGCTTTTGTCAGATTTGTCTCACCTCTGCTGGCAAATTTGTCCTCAAATATGGCCAAGTAAAGTGGGCAGAGCTTGCCTTTTTACTAAGTGGTGGGTGCCTAAAGCCTGTTTAAAATAGCATCAAAGAGGAAATCAATAGAAAATGGCCTGGATTTGTTTGTGACATGTTTATTTGTTTAGCTAAAGCCCTTTTGCCCAATAATATCACAAAATAATACCATAATATATTCCAATGCCTTGGCTCTTTAGTTGGCCATGGTGCATGGCACCCACAGCACCCATTGAAGCGCCACTGTAGCCACCCACCCACACACACAAGACTTACAGTCAAAAACACTGTGATTTCACACCTAGCACCACACATACAGAGAGACATGGACAGCACAGAAATGCATTAAGAAAACCATATCTATTTTAAATATGTTCTGCATTGGCTATAGAATTCAGTGGAACAAGACTGACGATTTAAAAAAAAAAAGCACCAGTGAGAAAGATTGCACAGAAACCTCAGTATTAAAAGAATTCTAATAATCAAAAGAAAGTAAGTTTTAATGGTCTATTTAGGTTCTGTAGCTTTACTTTAAGTCTAGATTGCAGCGACTAAATTGACTTTAGCAGCCACAGGGAGGTGTACTTTCCTGTTTCTCTCTTTAATGTCATGACACTCAGTCTGTTTAGATACAACATTATGGAACCTCTGCAATGATTCTGAGGATATTCATTGATCTTACTCTTTCTTTGGATCTCAGCAGTCCTGGATTTTCTTATCCTCTATAGCTTTAGTTCACCCAAAAAATTAAAGTTCTGTCATCGTCTCACCCTCGTGATTTTTTTTTTCTTATTCTGTAGATTGAAAAAGTAGCGATTTAGCAGAATAACTGTTTCTCTTTTCTTTAAAACCAAAGAAAATGGGGACCAATTATCAAACTCAAAAAGGACCATAAATGTATTCCATATGATTCATGAGAAATATTCCAAGCACAATATTAAAACAATGTTGAACATATGTATAGAGGCCAAACGTTTGGTGTTGATAATATTTTTAAAAATATTTTGATAGAAGTCTCTTTTGCTCACCAAGGTTGCATTTATTTGATCTAAAATGCAATAAAACAGTAATATTGTGAAATATTGCTATTTAAAATAACTGTTTTCTATTGTAATATATTTTTAAATTAATTTTCTTCCAGTTATGAATTTTTAGCAGAAATTACTTCAGTCTTCAGTGTCATATGATCCTTCAGATATCATTCTTAAATGCTTCTACTCCAGAAATATTTATTGAACACAGATGCTGCTTAATATTTTTTGTTGGAAACAGTGATACATTTTTAGGATTCTTTGATGAATAGAAAGTTCAATAACACAGCATTTACTATCTTTTGTGGCATTATAAATGTCTTTACAGTCACTATTAATCAATTAATAAAAGTATTCATTTCTTTTAAAAAAATGAAACCTTACTGACCCCAAACATTTGAACAGTAGTAGTATATATTTAAATGTTACTAAAATCATTTTAAGTTCATTCTAATAAAATGACGTTGTGATGGATGTATAGCCTGTCCTACAGGTGACATCCTAAAGCCTTGGGTCACATCTAATTTTTACAACCAGCTTTTTCCATTTTTTTACTCAAAATGTTATTTTTGGGTCACCTATCCAGTGCTGCGTTTCCCAGTAGCATCATAAGACTAAGTAGACTAGAAACTGTTGGCACCTGCGGTCTCTACGATATACTTTGGCTTACGATGCTTTTGGGAAACACAGTCCAGAACCTAAAATGAGGCTGGAAGACTGGTCCTCTTCTCATTGCCATCACTGTAATGTCATCCAAGTGAGAAAACACTGGCTCATTTCTCAGACTTGCCTGCCATCCAAATAAATCAAAAGTCCTTCACTTCATGTAGCATTGATTGAAGCCGCCTCATAATGAGTGTACCTGTTCTCACCTCTGCAGTGTTTTCTCTATTTATTTTTTCAGGGTTTAGAGAGCCAGATGCCCTTAGTTATATGTACAGTAGAAGCAAGGGATAATTGTGCATGTGTGCAGTCCACAAAAAGGAAGAAATTTGATTCTTTCTCTCCAGTGGCACACTCTAATTTAGATACTGTAGCTTTTAATTAGTTGAGTCACCATGAACCCTCAGAGAGCTCAGTGAAAGAGAATATGTGTGTGCGGTTGCTGATATCTATTTCTATCCCCTTATCTTTGTAGATGTACAATTTTAGTGGAACATTTGTATAAATATTAATTTGGGGACATTTCTAAATGTGAATATGTATTTGTATATCCAAAGACTTTTAAAGCCAAAGAAAGCCAAAGAATCAAAGCTAAGGATTTGACATTGCCAAAGTATTTTTAAACACGTTATGCCCCAATCCTTGATAAGATTATTGCGTTTTCTTTTTTTCCCCCTGAGTGTGAAATGTGAAATCAAATCTTCAGTGAAGTGGGATGGCAGAAATGATGAGAGTAAAGTTTATTTAATTGGCAAAAGATTAGAGTTTATTACGGTTGCTTCGGAGACCATGTAGTCATTTAGTATGTAGCAATGACATTTAAAGGATTAGTTCACCCAAAAAATAAAAATTGGGTTGTTATTTACTCACCCTCAGGTTTTCCCAGACCTTATGCTGTTAGTTTATACAAAAACAGATTTTTCTCAAAAATCATTATGCCGTGCCATATAATAGTTTATAAAGACTCCATTAGCTGTCATGCTTTTACATAATTAAAAATAATACACTAAAAAATAATACACTAAAAAATACTAAAAAGATGCTGTTATGGTTACATTTAAAAATAAATAAATAAATAAATAAGCAGCTGTGGTTGCCAGAAATTCATTGTGAATATATGGTGACAATGTTTCAGGTATTACAAGATTATATATTGATGTCTGTATGGGAACTTCTGGGAATGTCTTTTTAACTTGTACGGTAATTCATAGCTTTTGCTTGTAGAAATGTGAATTTGACAGTATTCTACAGTAAAATTACAAATTTAATTAAGTTTTTCCACTGTATATAAGGTAAACATGAATTTTTATTAACTGTGCCTTCAAGATCTTTTGTTAATCATCTACAGGAGATAGGCTCAATCAGTACTAGTTGGTTTCTGAACACACTGTGTCTACAATCTATTCACTCTCCCTGGCCTAATTTTGAAGCAGGATAATTTAATGGTGTCTTAAAGGAGCAGCATACTGAGAAACATTACAGGTTGAAATGTTGTCTTGCCACCTGAGTAGACTCATTACCGAAGAGCCCTACTGGCTCCCTCCACACATCAGCTGTTCGCCTCTAATGTGATCTCACATACTCGTATGAAAGATAAGAAATTCATATCAAACATTCATCACCCCACAAAACTGTGAAACAACCCCTGGGGAGACATATTTTCTGAAAAATACCACAATACAGTGGTTATTGCCCTGATGTTCTTGCAGTTGCATAAAATGATTGGCAGATCAGCATGTCAAAAGCAAAGATGATTGCCTCTTGAAGACCCAATTCAATTTTCAAAATCAAAAAACACAATTATGAGAAAATTATGCTGTGAAGAAAGGGTCAGTGTTATTTTTTCTCTTATATCCTAATGCATGGGTTTTTTTCTTGCTTAGTTTAAAATTTATGAATATGTATAATGATAATGGGCTGACAGATGCTTTGATTTTGAGGAACATGCATAAGATTTAGCGATTTAGTTTTCTTGATTTACATAAAAGATTATAGGTGAATATCATTAACATGAATTCATGTATATAGGAGGAAGATGGAAATCTAGCGCGCAGTGAGAGATCGTGTAATTACCGCCATCGTTAGTCTGTCATTCATCAAAGTTCTGACAGTCATTTGAGGCAGAAGATGCATTTATTCAAAGCTGTGTATTTAAAATCTCTCTACCGTTTGGAAAGCGTCCCTCTATTTATGAGGACCATGTAGACCTCACCATCTGTTTGCAGAAGTGCAGCTGTATGAACTGAAGTCAGTGGAAACATTAACTTTAGTGGGGCAGTACAGTGAGGTCTGAGGAATGGGAGAATGGGTGAGCTGTCAGATGCTGGGCTGTGTGGAAGCACTATATCACTGACACACTTTCCTGAGATTGATTTCTATTTCAGATGTTATTGATTTTGTCTCTGGTCCAGAGGGACATTGCATCCTCACCACTTAATTGTGGTTATTTTCAGTCTTTCAGAGAAAGATGTTCTGAGATGCGACATTTTAGTAAGAATTTACATTCAGGCTGATTTTAAATCAGTTTGTTGGTTTGGCGCATGGATCGGGCCTATATTTTATGGTAAAGAAAGCTGACCCAAGATCATATTGTGGATGTAAAGTTAGTCAGTGTTTTCATACATTAACGGTGTATTCCGTTATGTATTCATACATAATACATTCTTATTGAAAATTTGACTGATTTCGCTGAAAATTTGCAAAACAATGGTAAATCAAAGGTACTGTATGTCTAGTCAACGTATATATTATAAATATGGGAAAAACCATGGCTAGTTTAAGACCACAACATTTTATTTTATTATTTTATTTAGCATCTTGACACTATTTTCATGACAATTAAGCCTATTTTTCACAAGATCTCATTACTAATGTGTAGAACTTTCATTTATAAGGTTTTTCATAATTCCCAAAGATGATGCATTAGATTGATCTCTCTCTCTCTCTCTCTCTCTCTCTCTCTCATAGTGATTTTTCAATTTAAATAAATTGAAGGCACATTAAAATTCTTAAAATATACAGTATATAGAATAATTTATAATGGATTGTATATACTTTGAAGTTTTTTTTTTTTTTTTGCATGATCAAATACTGTGTAATATGAATTCTAATTATGTGTTTCAGGCAGGTCAAATAATAGTATTGTGTAAACAATGTAAATTCATAAAAACACAAATGCCCTAACTTGACGTTCACACAACTCTCATATTCTGATCTGTGTCTTCAAACTAGCTGCCTCTGTTCTGTTGCGTTGTGCTATTCTTTGGCACTTTAATAAATCTTAATTTAGGCCCTCTGTTTGAACGGCAGGACAAGCCACAGAGCAGGCTTGTGTCAGCACATCTCAGAATCATCGGATTATTTATTTATTCACTTTTCTCCTTGTTCTACATGTCAGACATCATAAGCGCTCACCAAAGACATGCACAGCAAACCAAGACCGCTCTATCAGAGAAAACTATTATCAGACTCCAAGACTACAGTACCCATTCTGCTAGCCATAGAAAAGAATGAGCGAGCGAGAGAGATTTTAATGAAACAGTTCTCATAGGAAAGTATGCAGAGACTGATGTCTAATGCGAACAGCATCCAGAATTCCCAGACTTTCTTTCTCTGAGGGAAAAACGCAATCATGCTTATAGCCTTGCACTTACAGAAGGACAGGGGGTGAATTTATTTTCTGAGAAATGATACTTCATCGAAATTTAATGAAACTAGAGAAAGCGTTCACAGGGGAGCATATGCTAGCATTATTGGCCTGAAATTACATTCTCTCCCAATCCTGTTTACAGATGAATATCTTCTTGCTGTTGACCCAGAGCCAGGTGGCCGCGTGCCTCACACAAGGTAGAGTATACATAGCACAGGTGCAGGGAATAAACAGACAGTTTGAATTGTTCTTTCCGCCTTTGACACAGGTGCCAATATGCGAGTGATGGCATTTGAGGGGGATTGGGAAAAAATCTGGCTGCGGCCTCGCGCACACTAATAATCAAACTGGCAGAAAACCAAACCATAAATAAAGTATGTTTGGATAACCACAGCTATTCCATAAGCTTTCGACTCACAGAGGGCATAAACCGTGGCCCTAACGCTTCTCAGATACCTTCAGCAGCAAATTACATTATATTAAGAATCAGTCCATTTTTAAAGACTCATTGTGAAAAACGATGTCCTTTCCTGGCATTAATGCCCTTGTGTTTGGGCACTAATTTAATGCACTTAATTTAGCATGCACCTGGGTGTCATGTCCTGGGTTCGCTGGTGTATATTTTGAGACTTCTTCCATCTGTGGCTGTACGTGGCTTAGCCATATTTGTTTTTTTTTTGAAGAGGCTGCTCTGTGTTTGCACACAAATAAGTGACCAAATTAGACCTCAAACAACATCGTCATTCAGATCACATCATACAGGAATCCTATTTGCATTTATTAGAGCCACTGTGGGTAAGAAGAGTGGATGGGCGAGAGAGAGAGAGGAAGGATAAATTGTTATTGTAAAGAAACTATAAATTATAAATAAATTATAAATTGTAAAGGATTAACGTTGGTTTTGGAATGATTTTATATAGTCTTTAATTAATTAATTAAATTAAATTAAATCAAAAATTACTTTTATCCAACGGTTTAATAAACATGAAGTTAATATTGAGTAACTTAACTTTTACATGCAATATTGCCAGTTACTCTGTCCATTTTTGTTCATAAAGATAATCACTTGAAGAGTCACTAAAAATGCCCATGACTAATGTTTGACAGTCTGTCTGAAACACACAAACATAGGCATCTATTCTATTCTATTCTATTCTGTTCTATTCTATTCTATTCTATTCTATTCTATCTCTTAGAACACTGTTTGTTCAGTCAGAAGTTGTATGATGATATTTGAATGCTCAAATTTGCAATCAGGGTTTTGTCTCTGCTTCAGTTTCCTTTTCATCTTTTAACATTTAAGTCACAACATCTGTCAAATCCTCTGCTCTTCATTTACAGAATTCTCCTCACATGTAACTCGCCTCGTGATTTATTGCCGTCTGACTTTTGCTGCGGTGTAACTCTCAGCAATCTGCGTCCACAATCTTGAAAAGATCAATTTTAATATAAAAAAATAATGTCGGAACTCATCCCTTGCAACCTCAACCGTCTTGTGGGAAATATTGCGCAGGCATTTGAAAAATTTTACTTGTGTTAATCAAAATGTCAGCCTGACCTACAGTCAAGCAGGAATGTTGTGAGGTATGAGGTTAATAGTTTGATGGGAAAAAGACATACTGAGCTTTACTCCAAGTTGCTCACCTTAGAGGGGTACACAGTGACTTTTCCTCCACTGGATTGTATAGGAGCTTAAGGCAGTTTGTTACGTTATCTCACCTTTAGGGATTATATTTTACATTTAAAGGTCAAACTGTAATATGGTGGTCACAGCATTCAGAGAACAAATTGTTCATGGGTCCCTGGTCTCATAGAGTTAATAACAAGGATGTTGAGTCTGAAAACTGTGGTAAGTGTGTTTAATTCAAAAAGTAAATGGTTTCTTTCTCTCTTAATAAATAAAACAATAAATGAGCACAGCCTCAGGTGGGAATGCCAAAACACACTTACATCTCGCAGCATGATTAGAGCAGGAAATTTGTGGCTGTTTATTGCCTTCCCTTGATAATAACTGGCCATGTGGTCTTTTTGGTTTTAATTAAAGACCATGAGCATTGTGCACACCAGTTGTGTGTCACCGTCTGCACCTGTCAGCCACCGTTAACGTTTGAGAATCGAAAGAATGTGTTTTCTGCCTGGAAATGAGGTGACCGGAAGATGCCCTAGAGGCTCTGACCCCTATAGTTTGGTTGAGTGGCAGAGGTATTGATATGATAATATGTGCTAGTGTTTGTTTTCATACATGTGAAATGCCAATGCCCAGTCCGTAGCTTCCCAGAGGATCCATCTGCAAAGCAAATGGGTGCGTTTTCCTAAAGGTGTTTTCATTGTGATTCTCAAGGACGCAACAAAGATAAACACCTGCCGTTGACGAAGAGGGAAAAAAAGAGAAGAAACAACACGTACATGAACAGTCGCCAATATAACTTTCGGTTTATAACCAAGCCCTCCATTGCGAATTTTATAGCGCAGCGTAGCGCTCCATTCTATAAATCGACTGTTTTCTGGCCCGCTGTAAGTTGAGCTAGTAATGTAAAATGTAACAGATCCAGCTGCCATTTTCTCTGTGTTTGGAGCAAAATTGGGCAGCAGCGGGTACTTATCCGGGGGCAAGAGCTGGTAATCTTTTCCTGGCTCAGTCAAGCCCATCTCCCTGACTCAGTCTCCCTAAATGAGGCACTTACTGGCCCAGCTGCGGTCTGGACCTAAACCAATGGCCTGCAGGGACAAGGGCCGCTCTCTACGGCTTGCAGGCCATGTGCTGTTATTGAAATTGCCGTTCTCCTCAAGAGGACTGCGAGAATGCATCATCATCTACCTGTGGCTCTCTCCACAAAGCCTCTGAGAAGGTTGCTGCTCTGTTTTTTGTTTGTCTTTTTTCTATTCTTTGCTGTAGTCACTTTGCTGAATTTTGCAGTTTGTTTCCCAGAGTTTCAAAACACTCTTAAAGGAAAGTGGCCCGTGGCTCAAGAGCCTGCTAGAATCATAAGTCACTCTCATCTATACCGGTCTGTTTTCACATCTCTTCTTCACTAGCCAAACCCTTTGTACACTTTATCTTGCTATCAGGTTTTTCGTAGCCTCCCTGACGGGCTCTTTCCGCTCCACCAGCTTGCCGGGCCCCAGAATGCCTCGCTCTTCCACGGTAAGCAGGATGTGCCTAACTAGGCTTGTCCTGTCTGATAGTCAATGTCTCTTTCTCTCCATAGAGGCCTCTTCCTCTTTTCTCCTTTCCTCTCTTCTTCTCCTCCTCCTCCTCCTCCTCCACCCCCTGTAGGGCTCTTCTTTACGCTTGGCTTAACTGTGTCTCTTAGGGCCTTTCAGTTGGCGAAGGCCTGTGTGGATTCCTGGCAGGACTGATTCCATAGCCTCAGGTATGGTTTGTAGATCAGAGGAGCAAACCAGCAGAGAATGTGTGAACATGATCGCTTGCCCACCAGGGCCAGGCAGGTGGGCCTTGCATGCTAAGTACACAGTTCAAAGGTACCACTGTATCTCCTCCTGCAATCTTCTCTCATCGCTCTCGGGAGCTTTCTGCCCTCTGCACCGTCTTTTGTTTCCTTACGTTATTCTTCTTTCTCTCGTTCCATCACTTCCATTTGCTGAAAGGTGATTTAGTCAAGCAGGACCTGGATTAATGTGGTTGTTGCTCTTGGATCTTCTCAATCCCACTCGAATGGCTCATTTTCAAAACTAATCCTGTCCTGATAGAGCTACGTTTGTTCGACAGGAATGTTGTTCCTGGATCAGTGCTAATTTATACAGTTTTTTTTTTTACTCATTGGCTAATATTTTATCGTGCCATTTATATTTGTTGTCAATTTTACTCCGAGTTTTAATTTTGACCTCATAATCTCCTGGTAAAATGACAGTCTGCTTCTTTCTTACAATTGACTGCAAGCTTGCATAAAGTCTCCAACCTACTTTTTTTGCTTTTTGATAATTCGCTTAGCTGTACATCACAATGTGGAAGAAAAGATCTGTTGCTACTTCCATTTATTCACAACTTTAATCTATTAAGAACATGATTGTTTGAAATAATCCACTCATAATCATATGAGAATATTCTATTTGTTACACATGCATTGCAGTTTTTATCAATTTCATTAACAAAATGTTTTATCTAAAATAGTTAAACTATCGTCATGATGCACATTTTCTTTGTTACCATTGACAAAAATAAAAATTATAATAATAAACTTTTATATTTTTAATTTTGTTGTTAAGATAAACAACAAATATGTTCATTCAGGCAAACATCCTACTTGGCAAAATCTCAGTTCCCAGATAAGGAGGCTGGCTGCAGCTTAATTAACTACTCAGTGTATTTTGCTTTTGTATGTGTTATTCATTTGTGGCATTGAGGATGGTGTCAGACTCATTTCGTGGCAGGTGAGATGACTGGCAGAGCTCGACCTTCTTCTAGTAAAGTGTCAGTTGCGATAACTGGTGTTTCCGGAGAGGTCTCGCTCTAAAGTCGCCCTTACTCAGTATCTCCTCGCTGTCAGCAGGCTCCCTCCCTCCTCCTTGCGAAAAATGTCCAGGTCAAAAAAATTCAAAAGGCTGCATCCTTGAGCTCAGAATATTAGTTTTCTGAGCCATGTATTCAAAAGACTGCAGTGCTGCCAAAAAGCCTGCTGAAATTCAGTTTGCTCTCAGTGGAGAGAAATTTAAACCTTATGATGAATTGACTGCTGAAATGTCTGTTGATTTATTTTCAAACAGCATCCAATAACAGCAGGCATAAAGCCTGCTTCTGAGTCTCTGACTTAACCGTCTTTCTGCTAATTTAGCTAAATATGATTGTTACATCATCACAAAGTGTAAGAATTGCATCACACGCACGGAAAGTTTTGAGAAGACTCGTGAAAAAATACCAAGTCTGCGTTTCTTCATTCTGTTGATGTCTGTGGATGGCACTTCCTTAGATCCCTCCTTTTGATGAATCGTACTCACTGTCTGTCTGTGTGTTTCTGTACCTGGTCATGGGGAATTCACCTTTTGTACTGATCTAGTTCTGTCACAATCCAGGTAATAACGGCAGCCGCTGCCACCGCCATTGCCTCAGCTGATGAACAAAGGTAGTAAACCTTTGATATTCATCAGGAAGTGACTCTTATCTAAACCGATGATGTTACTGTTCCATGTGAATGCCATTTCAGGAGGGAGTATTTACATATCATAGTGAATAGCAACCCAGGCATTTTATTACCATTTGAAAAGGCATAGATAAAGCGACAAAGTTGAGTTATTTGTTGTGGTCTTTGAACTGTGTCTCAAATGACTTTTCATATCCTTTCATGTCTGCAAGCAATAATAAATAACTTTTTCCATATAGGTTGAAAATGTTGGCCTGCCCTACTGGGGGGGGGGACTTAATCCAGCCTGAGCTAATATTTGCTGGTCTTAGAAGGTTTCCCAGGGTTATCTCACCAACTTATAAACCAAAACACATTTAAAACCAACAATTAGTTCAGCCAAAATCAGACCAGCCTGGCATAGAAACCAGCCAACGAGCTGGGTCAATGATGTGATGCTATTTTTTGTTGTATCTTTTAAATTCACACATGTAATGACTTGAAAACACCTCTTTCATGATAAACATGCTTTTAGTTTTTGTATTAAAATTCCTTTTGACATCTTTTAGGGGAGCAAACTGTCCTGTTATCATTATGATGACAAATAGCTAAATGTAATATTTATGAATTATTTTGTATGAATAAATATATTTATGCATAATTGTAAATAATTCATGATGTTTGTAAAAACTACTTTTTACCTTGAAAAATAACTTCAAATAAATGATTGTACACTCAACACATATTCAAGGAGTGTGAAAATATATATTTTTTACTTTACTTTTAATTCAATTGAAACTTTCTAAAAAAGTAGATTTTTTAAAATCAAAATCTTATGGAACCAATTAAAACAGTTACTCTCTTGTACCACACCGTTGAAAAATTTTGCGTGGGTACGATGTTTTTGAAAGAAGTCTCTTTAATAGGAAATACTATTACAATTCAAAACTGATTTTTAATGTGATTTAACTATTAAATTAATGTGATTAACCATTTTAACGTGATTTATAAAGCCATTGCTGTCATCTTTAAAGTCATCTCTCAGAAATCACTATAACATGCTGATTATATATTATCAATGTTAAAAAACATTAATATTTTTGTGGAAACTGTGATACTTTTTTTAGGATTCTAAATCCTGAAAAATCCTAAATAAAAGTTCAAAAGAACAGCTTTTTTTCGTAAAAAGAAACATTATAAATTACTTTACTGTCACTTTTGATCAACTTATTGCATCCTTGTTGCATAAAGGTATTAATTTCTGTCAAATTAAAACAAATTTACTGACCCCAAGCTTTTAAATAGTAGTGTACATCATGGGCCTGAGTGCTTTTCAGGAAGGTGTTTGTGTATTCATCTGTTCCTAATCAATTATGTTAATTTTTGTACTGTCTCTCAGAACTCTCCAGGCTGATGTCTGTGATCCATAGAGAAAGTTAAACAGCGTTCTGCCTTTAGTATAATCCTGACCTTTCAAAGAGCTGACCTGCATGGACACACGCACTGAAGGACAGTTGGATATCTGTAGGTTTGTTTCACATTAGCTCTACCTCAGGGGCGGACTTACCCATTAGGCAAAGGTAGGCGACCGCCTTGGGCCCCCAAAAGCCAAGGGCCCCCTAAAATGCTTTTCATATAGGATATGCGCATTAAGCGCGGACACGCGGACGGTTGCTGTTTACGGTGTTTATTTCCACGACAACCGTCCTAGTCAGTGGCGCCTGCAGGTGTAGGTGTAGGCCGCCGTGTTTTTCATTGTGAAAGCGAAACTACTTTGTTTGGTCTTCCAAAAGAGGACACGACTACAAATCAGTGGTTAAGTTGTATTTACAACACTCCCTGCTCTACCTTCACATCACACCAGCAAAGCCCTATTAACACATTTCACTCTCATGGGTCACCAGAGCCACCGCACACGCCTTTTTTCTTCATGTCAGGGTCTCATGTGCCAGTACTTTCCTCTTTGTACCAGAGAACCAATGAGAGGCAATGTGTATGTTTCCTCATTAACGGCTGTGAAGGTCAATTAAGTGCAGCATCAAATCTGCTGAAATGAACGTAAGCCAGTTAGCACCATCGTTTACGGCTATCTGATGAAGAAGAGAAGCATAGAACTTAGGGTAAACACAAACTCCTGCTGTTCATGCCATCTGAAGGAAAACAAACAGCCAGTGCTGATCAGACATCACCATAACTCATAACTCACCCATCTCGCCGCACTGTCAGGAAACATTCTTTATACGTTTGCTGCAGGTTTTAATATTCACTAACACTGAAAAATGACAGTCCATAAACATATTTTGGATTATGAGAAAAAGCGCACAATGTAGGCTATTACGTTCTCTATGCCGTTCCTTGTAATTTGCCATTATCTCTCTGACAGTTATGTCTTCATTCATTTTTCATTTTGTATCAGAATGGAGAATAACATGCATCAGAGTCGACACCACGGGCCGCTTTACGAGCGCGCTGACGGATTGCGGGAATGATGGCCTGCCTGCTGCCAGTGTTCGTGTTTTTCACTCAAGTTACGAGAAATGAGTGCTATATGGAGAGTCCATCGCTCTGACAGTTGGCTGACCTGTCACGGAAACACTGTCCTCTCGAACTGGACCAATGGGCCTCATCTCCCAAAGGCAAACATTAAACACACAGAGAGAAAACACTGTGTTGACTCCGATCGGCAGTGTTGTGTCAGCTCAACGAACACTATTGTAACCCTCACCTCTACCCTTGTGCAACTGTTTGCCATCTTATATAGTGCTAATATATGTATTGTGTGCAAGAGCATGGGTATGGTATGCTCATTTCGCTCATTCTATTTCTTCCAAAATTCATAGTTTCTAGAATAAATTTAAAGGAAATTTTGACGTTGTGTACTCACTCTTATATTCCAACTGCGTTTGAGTTTTTTCTATGAAATACATTTGAATGGTGACCATGTCAAGCAAGATCTTCAAAACAAAGATCTTCATAAGACATGGCTTCATAAGACTTAGAATACAGTGTAAGTTGTATGGACAATTTTATGATGCCCATTTTGGCAACAGCCTATGGTCACCAAAAACTGCTTGAACAATGCACTAAACATCATTAATGCGTTATGTAAACAGTGTAATGTGATGATTTTTTATTTATGAATATGTATCTCATAGGCTGCAACAATTTGAAAACTCACACACTTTACCTTTGTAACCCCCCTGTAATTTGGTTAAGGCTGAGTTCAAGTGTCACCATTTCTAGTCCTAACGCTTATTCAGTTCACAAAAGCCAACATCGAGCAGTGCTAATAACTCGTGGCGTGCTATAACAAAAACAACAACAACAAAAAAGTAAAAATTCACAATCCTAACCGCTCTCTACATACCGAAATCTCAGTTTGGTCAGACAGTAATTCGTCTTTTCTGAATAGTTAAAATGTGTCTGGGACACAATGAGCCCAGAGACTGTAGTACACTGTTAGGTTTTAAAAGTTTACCTTAAAGATGTGCTATAAATGAATAGTGCTCAAAAACTTCACGACTTAAAGCAATTGTATGTAGTTTTGCAGTTACTCTACATTTTGCAGTTAAATTCCTTTTTGCCCAATGTAGTTTATGTAGTTTTGCAGTTAAATTTTGCAGTTGCTAGCTATGTTTCCATCCAAAGATGCGAATTTAACTTATGCGCAAAACTGGAATATCGCATAAAACATTTGCAAATAAAGCACCGTTTCCATCCAACGAGCCAAAGAGAACAAAATAGTCACTTCCCGATAAACTGCCATTAAATATCTCTAAGAAAACTAGGAGAAGCCACTGAATATAATAATTTTCATATATAATAAATTACTTGCGCCTCAGAGAGAGCAGACGTAACACAATTAATGCGGTCCTTGCTTTCAGAAGTGGATGCCTGCTGTTTGGGAACGCAGTCATGTAAGACAGTAATTATACAGAAATACTTTGACGACAGACTGTGCTCAGGCATTTCAGAACGACCAAAACCACATATAGATGCTGTGAACGAGATTGTTCTGCTGGTTAGTCAAGTTTTCCCATCTCATAGCGCAAAGTCACATGACTTTTTTAATGCGAATGGTGGAATTTATTCGGTAAATGTGTTTCCATCATAGTTTATGCGCATTTTTTCTTATCGGATAAAAAGTTTATCCTACTCAATTGTGCGCATACGTTTTTAATGCACATTTTTAGAATTTATGCGCATCTTGGCGTTTCCATCCAGCGTTTTTTTATGCGATATTCCAAAACGTATAAAACAGTTCAAGGTATAAAATAGTTGTTTTAAGCCGATCTGACTCATCTATAACCAAAACTTTTTTTGCTTTTGGGTGATGCTACATTAGGTGTCCAAAACCACAGTCATGTAGGCAGACACAACATGAAATATCTCTGAGTTCACCTTTAGGGTAGTGTCTGGTTTCAGTGCAGAACCAATCTTCATACCTGCAATGGTGAGTGAGTTGTTTGCTTTAATACACCGGGGCCATTTTCTTTACATTTTGCTGCCCGTCTCCTTTGTTCATCAGCAAATTGAAAGAACGTTTCTTTGTGCGAACAACGCTGTCAAAAACTAAGCCCCTGTCACTTTGTGTTGCAATCTTGATCTAATCTCTCTTCCAATGAATACCGACTCACTCTCTCCCTATTTGCCTTTCCTGTCCCTTTGTGCTTTTCTGAATGGATCTGAATGAGTGTGACGCCGTAAGAACGCCCCCCGCCGAATGAGTTCCGCTCTCCTCCACTTCACCCTTCCTGACTGAAAGCGCCAGACTCTCTCCGCTCCGTCCCGGCAGAAGCTATTCAATCGTTTAATGGCTGCCGAATACGCCGAGGTCTGTGATCAAAGCCCTCCTGCCTCTGACAGTTGGTGACAGCATCGAGACAAAGGCGGTGCGGCAAATGAAACGCTCAGAGCTGTCATTATTAAAGTTCAGTCGGGAGAAGAAAGCGGGCGTTCGACAGATGCGCCAGCTTCAAGAGAGAACAGCCGCGTGGTCTCTCTAACAGCTCTGCTTGTGTATGATAATTATGACATTTGCGTTTAATTGGGGTAATTGTCTCAATGAAGTCATCGTCTTTTGAGATTACAGTGCGTGTGTTTGGATGAGTTTTTGTGTTTGTACACTTTTATTGTGAGCTAATGTAATTTTAGCAGAAATGAGTGTGTTTTTGCACACGCATGTGCGTGATTTGGGATGCGCGTGTGCCTGAATGCTTGGCAATAACGCAATCTGTAGTGTTTCTGCTCTCCCTGTGGTCCTGGTCTGTGGCAATGTGGTGTGGCTGATATATTTGTGCAAATGTCTGGGTATGTGTGTGATCATCTCTCGCTTTGGTCAGACTGGAGGCCAACGCTGTCCTTAATCGCTACAACTCTTCGTTCTCCTGCTCCTTCTAGCTTCCTGACAGCGTTGACATTCTCAGGGCAGAAACACAGCCTATCTTTGCCAGGGTGTCACCTTTCTGTTCTCCTCAACAATCCTTTTTATCGTTCTCACTCAACTGCTCTCTCTCTTTGCCCCATTTTAATCTGTTGTTCTCTCGCTCACTACATTTAAAATGATTTAGAGTCTTTTTTCCCCCTTCTCTGGGCTGTTCATTAGAATTTGTTGCAGGGATTTCTGAGTAAAGATCAAGGGAAACTTGATTGCAGATCAAGTTTGAGATTGAGAGCATTCAATCTTTGTTTTCGAGCTGAATGTCACCGCTTTTAATGATGATACGTATTTATTAATATTGAGGGCTGAAATAAAGGATTTTGACTCTATCTTGCTAATGAAGTAATTAAGTTTGTGCTGGAGTCCATTTGATGCCCATAATCACCGGAATGCATTGGACAACACAGTTTTAATTAATTTGACATTTCCTGTTTTCCTTTGTCCATTCTGCAGTAGAATCTTTGATCTCGATTGGTCCCTAGTGAGATTTAATTTCGAAAACAGCCCTTGAGGGAAGTTCGGTTTTAGACTGTCGGGAGCGGACGGGGACGCCGATGGCAATGTGGGACTTTATTCTGTGGCTAAAAAGGCTGAGATTGATGAGATCCACATGTCCCACTGTTCATTTATCAATAAAGCTGCCACCTCACCACTAACTTGGGCGGGTGTGTGTTAGCATTCATCAACACCAAGGCATCAATCACCAACCTCTGAGCAGCTACTTGGCAGTCCATTACACCGACCTGCCACTGATGCTGCCACCAAACTACTTCTTTTTTTTTTCCACCCTATGATAGCTTACCTTAGTGCTGGGGGTCTTTAGAAACGTCTGCCCTTACTGTGCCGTAATCGTAAGCGGCCGTGATGTATGTGTGTGATCTGTGCATAGGTGTGTGGATCAACACTCTCTGTTAATTCATCTTATTAGCTGTTGTTACTGCTGAAGTAATGACTGGAAGACCAGTGGATTGATATGGCACTCAAGCTGCGTTTATTCCTGGCTTTTTAAATCCTTACGGCATTATTTGGGAAAAGACAATCCCCCACCTGCTACATTTATCTGCTTCTCTCCCAAGGCAAGGCAGCTCAGTGTTTACTAATAACAGGAGTTCAGAGTGAAAATGATTGGATCGGAGTAAATACCAACCAAAATACCAACACACAACCAATTTGTTCTTCCTTGTATCTGTTTCTTAAGATGTTGTCCTAGTTTAGAATTTTTATATAGAGCAAGTGAATCTCATAAAAATGTTTCAACACAAAATGAAAGGAACGAAAAAACATATCAAATAAATCTATATCTCTATCTCTCTCTGTCTATCTACCAAGAAGAAAGAGATTAGGACATTTAAGACTTTTGCATTTTGACATTATTTCCCATTACAATTAAGCACATATTCTCATTACATCTAGAAGAGTAAATAGAATTTACTCTTAATTTACACTTTTTAAAATAGATTTTTACAGCTTTAAGACAGGCTTTGGTCGAATTTCAGTGCACTTTGGGAGTTTCCAGATATTAAAGTCCAATTTACTTTATGCTCGTTTTGTTGAGGGTCTGCAGTGTTTCAGCCCACTGATTGACTCTAATCACTCAGTAATGACTACAAAGAAGATTTGGGTGAATTATACAGTCATCATGTAAATGGTGACAAAACTTGGGAGTCGTTTAGAGTAAATCAGCTTTTGTTGAACTGGCCAATCAGACAGTGTTTGTTAATTAAAAGCAGACATTGATTGGGTTTTTGTTTCTAATTACCGCCTAAAGCCATGAGAGTGTAGTTGTCTATCTGTTTGGTCATTAAACAGGCAATTTTGTGTTTCCCTTTTATTACCTGACATGATTTAAAAGGTCATAGATAGAAATGACAGGAACATACTCATACAGCATCTCACACACTGCTATCTTTTTGTGTTCAGACACTTATTAGCCCTATTAGCACCCATGTAATTATAATTCTTACCTGACTGGATCAAATTTGACTTATATTAATCAGGCTTCTGTTATGGCAGTCATTTTATCCCCGTTTTCTCTACAGATTATAGTTACATGTTGATATAACTCGACATTGGCCTTTCAATCACTAAAGGCACAGCATAATGTTTTTCTTTTCCTCAGCAGAATTCCTCAATTTCATTATAGCTATGTCATTCAAAATAAGATTAATCCCCCACACAATATTAAAAGAAAGGTGTTCGTAACTGATCTTAATGAATAAACATTAGTCTGTGTGTGTAACTGATCTGTTATAAAACTGGCCTGTCATTTGGCCCAAACTGAATTTCATTTTGTCATTTAATGTTTTTTTTTCTTATCCTACTCTGAATGCAGAATATATATAGCACATACAGACTATATAATCATTATTACTCAATCAATGGTTTTGTAGTCTGATGAAAAAAAAAAGATTTGTAATTAAAACCTTGCAGTCCTTCTACAAGGGCTTCTCATCATTTCTAAAAGGATGTTACATTGCTAGTTTTGTTAAACAGGATGCATGTGAGGAAGACCTAGGCTCTGCGAACATTCACAATAACCACAATACGCTGAAAACCAAATTAAGATGAATTTTCTTTCCAGTGTTAATTTTCAATGTATGAACTTTATTTAAATCATAGTTTGTCTTTTGATAATGTTTTCTTCAAATCTAGTTAATTTGTCTATTTTACAGAATTATAGTCAATGAAAATAAATTAATTGTTTTTGTCTTCAAATTTCTTTAACAGTAAGTTTAAATATAAACTTATTATAGTCATGAAACACCTATTTGTTGCCTTCTTTATTGTTAATGTAATAAAAAAAGATCTTCATTAAACATACACAAATTGTGATTTTTACACTTTTGTTTACCATTTATTTCTATTTCCTAAAGATATAAAATATTTATCCTTTTTTTTTAAATAGCTAATATTTTTTTAATTTTCATCTTATTAAAACTTCATTTGACAGCCATTAGCATTAGTTCAACCAAAGTCAAACCAACCGCCATTTTGCCACATGCAATTGCTAGCTTGAGACTATTATTATTATTATTACTATTAAAACTTCATTTGACAGCCATTAGCATTAGTTCAACCAAAGTCAAACCAACCGCCATGTTGCCACATGCAATTGCTAGCTTGAGACTATTATTATTATTATTATTTTCAAATTTAGGAGGAAGAACATATACATTCTAGTGTGTGTGACATTGAATAAAAATTTGTGTAGTGCCAAAGGAGTCATCAGTATATCTGAACCATTTTCTGTGATGAATTCTGTGAAATTTAAATGCTGCTAATATAACTGCTATAATATTGATTACGTAAACTTTTAGGAGCACACTGGCATATAAATGCTAACCTCAAAGCTAACAAACATGGACCAAAAGTCACAAAACACCTTGTGCCTGTAACAGACCTCAAGATGGTGAGTTCCAGAAGTTCTAAAACCAATTACGATCATCCTGGAATTTAGGCTGCTCTCTCTCTCTCTTTTCAGTCTCTCTGCCCACTTCAGCACTATTAAGGTGTGAGAGGAGGGAGGGTGTGTGAGTTTTAAAGTTTTACTCAGTGAGCCTGGCAGGCACCCAGTGTACATCTTCTCCAGCACATTACCACAAATAAAGAGACACTGACATCATGCCTCCACTTTATAATTTATGATTGCATCAAGGGCCACACACACACACATTAATGTACACACAACCACTTTTCCAGATACACACACAAATCTGCATCCATTCTTATTCAACTCATGCCGTTTCTTTATACGATCCGCAGATCTGCTGAAGTATGCAAGTACCCTCAGATGCAAAGGATTGTCAGAGAGGTATTTTAACCCTGTTTTGCCGATAGCCGTGACATGCTAAGATTAATAATGCGTCCGGTGAATTACAGCCTGGGCATTTACAAGGTCGTCTTTGATTGTGTGTACTTTGCAGATCGTGCTAGTACCAAACCCCCAGGTTTATTTCTTTATTTTAATTTGGCGGCCACTAGTGCATTTCCTACTGGAGGCTCTCCAACGTACCCCTGACATCCACTGCTCATAAAATCTGCATTTCGAATGGACCTGAGTCATCCGAAGACAACTCAGTAATCACAGTATTGCCAATGCAGCTAACAGCTAGAAAATGTCTATCGAATAATTCACATGGGGGTGGGTGTTAGCCAATGACATCAAGCCTGTAGCGGAGAGTTCAGTGGAGGATACGGCACGTTAGGTTGTCAAATGGGTTTTCTGTCTTTTATAGGACAGTATGGGAGCAGCGTTTCTCTGTGGCATTAGCGCATTAGGATACTCGCCAGTCCTGAGGGCATGAAGACGTTAGCAGTAATAACCAAACCAGCAAGCTCCTAACAGTCCCTCTAAATCAGCTAAAATGCAGATGAATTATGGCCATGATTAGATTTCATCTGAGTATGTGTGTATGTGTGTATGTGTGTAATAGGTTCTTTATTTTTATGGTGGCCAGAAAAATGCTCATATTCTTTACAGTCATATATACGGTATGCAATTACATAGATAAAAGACCAGTCTCATTATTCGGCTGGTTTTATAAATTGATAATTAAAATAGCACTGTCAGTTAAACATTCATTTACTGTGATTAATTACAAAAAAAATGCAATAAAAAATTAAAGCAATTAATAATGACCCCTGATTGTACATAATTACAATTTGTTCATTGACTAACAATATATACACTGTATATATATATATATATATATATATATATATATATATATAATCAAATAAACAATATATTGGCATCTAAAACAACTTTTCGTATATTTAGTACTTTCATCTGCAATAATTCGTGTGGGGGCTTTTTCAGCAAACATTACTATATGCATATTAATGAGTCTGCTTACCATATAATTACTTTGATTAAAATTTTTAATGTATTGACAACCCTAATTTAAACCTCTAAGAGAAGCGCAATATAATTACTTTAAGTATATCCTATTAAATTGTGCTCAGACACAGGTATAACAACTGGAAGGCAGCTTTTCTCTTTTTCTTCTCATAGTTATTATAACAATTGCTTGAGTTTAAATTTGGTGTGTAACTCATCCCAGACCTTTTGTGCTGGATATAATGCAACTTGCTGTGGTATGTCTTACTTTTCTAGGTGATCAGACTTTGTTAAAACAGACAAAACAATTCCCATAGACTTTCACTGAAATACAAAAAGCCATATCTGGAGATCAGAATATAATAGAGAATTGACTTGGATCAGTACGTGACCATCCAGAACACTTTAGCAACTGTAGCAGCAGCAAGCCAAGAACCATTCAAAACACCTTAGGAACCACAGTCTCATCAGAGCGAGTATTGCACCGAACCACTCATATTTTCCTCCGGAAATGAAGAATTTGGTTCTGCCTAAACTGTCTCCAGTAAAGTACAAGTGAGCTTAACTCTGTCTTTTTGTCTGCGTGCAATTGCTGTACTTTGCCCAGGCCGTTCTAGTGCCAGCTCTATTGGAACTGTGACATCTGTCATAGTTATTATAATTTTTTGTTGTTGTTCCGCCAGTTCCAGGATAATAGTCGAATGTGAAGGCTTTGGTGCCCAAACTGTCAAACCGGTGCCAACTGCGAGCACAGAAGTGAAGCCAAGGAAATGGCACAGCTCTGGCCTATAGCACGGTCACTTAGATGGAAGTAATGGAGCACGACCTGTGCTGTATCGCCTTAAGTCATGTTATTCTGAATGTCAGCTTTCTGCTTAAGTGGAAAACAGCAGTAGGTGCAGCTGTACTTGTGTCGTTATTATTACCCAAGACAGTGCCTTCCCATAAAAATCAGGAAGCTCATTGAAACTCGGGTGACACAGCCAGCAAATCCTTTGGAACATGAATTTGATACAGGGAGGCATTTGACAAAATAGTCTCTAGGCGATTTATGGAGTTGAAAGCAGCAGTTAGGGAGCTGGTGGTGTTTCACATGACAGCGCAATTCAAAGTCATGCCAGCATAGAGCGGTGAATGCTAACAAGCTATTCTGAGACAATTAGAACTCCAGAAGTGCTTCACTGAAAAAACGCCATTATACATATATATTTCTTCTCACTTGTGGCGTGTATAGGCCTGTCATTCAAATTCATTAAGTGCATTAGATGAGCCTGACATCTGCTACATTAAAAATGCAATTATCTGAATTCATAAATATGTAATTGCAGGTGTTGAATAATTGATGTGGTCTAATGCTCTGTGTTAAGTTATAAACTGGCTCTTAATGGGTGCGTAAAGGGAACAAAAGGTGTGCTTGGTGCAAGATTAAAAGTCAGAGAGATTCCCTTTGAGAGTCCTCATCTTACACCCTGTGTGATTAATTAATAATTATTAATAAACAGGGGCATAAAATCTGCAGGCTGAGATGCACACTTGAACATGTGCCCTCTCTCATATCTGCACAGCGAGATGTAGGTATCCAGCAATCTAATGTATATTTATAAGTCTACAGTCACATAATCAGGATCGTGTAGTTCAAGAATCGACCGTTGAAAAAAAATCACATTTTTATTTTGACTATGTCAAAAATGCAACTTTCTTTTTCTCATAATTGCAACTTTTTCTTATAACATGCCTCTGTGTTTCTATATTTTACTTGTTAGGTGAATCAATTTTATTAGGTCAGTTTGAATGTGAATCAGATTTGAATTAGGGTCCCCTTTTACACTAAACAAATGTTGTACCATTAGACTCTCAACTTAGACTTGCATAATGAAGTATGAAACTTTTTTTTTTTTTGTCATGTCCTATTCCACCAAGGGCCCCAATGAGCCAGGACTGCCACTGGTGCCACATAGGTGTGTGACGCATGTGTGTGTGCACAACTAATTATGCTTAGATGCTGTGGAAACTGATAGAATCCCTGCTGTGTTTAATCACTGTTGAAACATGTTGGTCTTTATTGCATCACAGAGGAAAAAGAAAACAAAGCAAAAATTATTCTCTCGTTTAATATTTAATTTCTCATCTTGGCCTTGTAGAGCCACAGTTGCATTTAGTCAATTAATTTGCCCAGATGACGTGATTCACATAAATCCACAGGAACAGAAGGCATTTAACCTCTTTGTTGCCAAAGAACGAAGGGTAAATATGAATATAATTGCAAGTTCTGCATGCTCCATCATGTCTCAAGTATTGCACGGATGAAGCCATCAACATGGATCACCAATGGATGCCAATATCAAAGCTTGGCAGTAAAATCTTTCTCAGCACTGTGATAATAACTCTACTAATGAATTACCCACAGTCTTCTGGACTCCAAATGGAAGGCCTATGGCGTTTGTGTGTGAGTAGAAGAGAGCGAGAGAGACTTGCCTCACACGGAGGTAAATCTCAGCTGCTGTCACTCTGCAGTTTTTAATGTGCTTCCTCTGTCCTGCCTCTCGGGTGCATTCAGGGTAAACCAACTTAAACAGCAGTGTGCACAATTTGGCGTGGTCTCACACTGCGTGTATGTGTGTTCTGATGAAATATAGGATAAATGTAGCTTGCTCAGCACCGAGCAGACTTTGAGAATAATAACTTTTGGCTCTGGAGTGTTTGTGATTTCTGTTAAAGCAGCAAAGCACGTCCTCGCCTGCCCCGTTAAACCATGTGAGACAAAAAAGGTGACTTTTGCTTTAAACCCTTGGGGCGTCACGCACGTACACACTCAGACAATCTGTGACTCATTGTAGATTTTCTGAACTCGGTGTGTGGCCTCATAGGCTCGGATAATGTAATCTGTTGAGATCAAGTCGACTGAATCGGGCAAGTCTTTTACCGCTTAGGGTCAGATGTGGGGTTAGTGTAGACCACGCAGCTCTAACTGAGGTGGAAATGCTCACTTATTAACACAAAATGAATGTTTTATGCCATGCACTTTGTTCACTGTGACCTTAAAAGTTGAAAAAGTGCAATTATCATTACGATCATCCAATAAGAGCAGGCAAGTTACCCAGAATTCCCAGAATTCGTAGAAAGGTTGTCTACGTACAAATGTGTCATCCAGGGTTGCAAGAAAATACACTGAAGATGCTGCAGGGGGAAAAAATAATTTATAGAATTTGGCTTGCTAAGTATATTTTTTATAAGTCAGTGAGGATGCATTGGTTGTAGACTATAATTTGGAGTGTATTATGGGCATAAAACTGAGAACTATGCAGGTAATGAAACTGTTCTGAATTCAGACAGCATTATAAAATGGCCAACACTTGATAGAGTGCACTATATTGGGAACAGGGAATGATATTGGACACGACCGTCTTTCTGTCTCTCTTCCTCAGGGAAGAGGGCTGCAGTTGATGCCGGGCTTGTGTAATTGTGCATCCTCTCGAACAAATCCGTCCTTGCATCTTCCGACTGCTCTCTATCCCGGTGCCTTCCTTGCTCTGCCTATTATATGCGGCTCTTAATTAGTGTCTCATGTGATGGAGTGTGAGAGTGTGGAGTAGAGGCTCATAGCCCATCTAATGCAGCTGTCTGTTTTGCCACAGGACGCTCTGACAGCAAAGAGCCTCTAATTACGCACACACACACACACCTACGCATACGCAAGGCCTGTGTTTTGTTAGGAGATACAGAACAACAGGATGTGTGTAAGGTCAGGCGTTCTTACGCATGTCCATGTGTGTCCTTTCCTTTCTCACATAGTTGTTGTTGTACTCAGAGGACTGTCTCCCCTTCAGTATCATGGTCTCCATATGCTTGTCAGCTGGTGGGTTTATAAACGATCAATGGCTTAAAGTTTGTTCACGGAGAGATTGTACAGGTGAAGTGTGGGAGAGCCACTCTGCTGCCTGATTTGCTTTCTGTCACATCTCTGCGCTGCGATTGGCAGCGACTGTCGTCATGCCTGAAAATCTATTCCGCCCACTGTGTCTGACTCCAGCTCTGTTTTTAACCAGTAGATTTATCGTCATCTTAATGTGGCTTTCATTTTGCTTTCCGCTCCAGAAGCAATATCCTTCACCTCTCTCGGTGGTACTGAAACATCTTTGATGGACTTTATATCATATCTATATATTTAAAGGTGAATGATGCCAATGATATATTTAAAAGTGTGATTTTTTTGTTAGACAGGAAGAAACGGTTCCTGTACCTTTTTTTTTTAAGAGTGTGCACTGTCAAAAGGAACACCATTGTACCTTATTTATCTCTAAAGGGTGCATGTTAGCATCTTAAAAGGTACAAATTAGTACCTAAATGGTGCAATTTAATATCTTTTGAAAGAGTGCCACTGTAGTGACAGCATTTGTACCTTTTTTTTTTTTTTAAGTGTGTAACCAAAATATAAAGCAAACAATTACCTGTGATATCTTAGCATTATTTATATATTCTTAATATTCTAAATTAGCTTTTATTTTTATGTTTTGTATATATCTTAGTTGGTATGTAGGGGTGTAAATATTTGTTCTGTCAGTTATTTAATATAATTATTTTTCTCAATTATTATGGAACAGTTCATAATTATTCACATAAAATGTGCTGAAGACAATTTGAGACAAAATAATGTGTCAGTATTTACATTCATGGTCAACAAATAAATCATATTTTCATAAAACATTATCATATGTTGGCAAACTAACTCAAACAGATGTTAAGTAGACTGAAAGATTTATACACTTCACCTTTCGAGATTAAAAAAAAAAAGTATGTGTATATAAATTTCTAACTAATAGCACAGCAGGTGATTATGCTTACTGCAAACCATTGTCTTCTCTCTATCTCCTTAATCTTTCTCTCTATATTTCGGTCTTTCCTGTCAGTGCTATCAGGCTTCATTGATTTATTTGTCCTCTGGGTCTAGTCTAAATACATATTGCTACTTCCACAGACACTTATCGAACTGTTTTGAGCCTCGTATGAAAAATGTTCTTGGTAGACAGATGTGCGGAATGCCTGCCCTGATTGATTAGCATGAATGCTCTTTGCCACACACTTACAAACCCACTCTGCATGCTTATCTGGCTTCTGTGTTAAGTTGTGAGCCATCGGAGGTGTGTGGATTTAGACTCCACTCAGACTCAATGCCAGATGAACCCAGATACAGATGATACAGGATAGCAGCTTTACAGCCGAGATTTTAGGAGACCTTATAACATTCATTTATAGTAAAACAGAATGATACTGCAGAAATGTTTATGGTTTGTGAGTTCCAGGCATGCACTGTATTATGAATAAATTATGAATTTACTGTTATATGATTGTTTCGCTGACATTTTGTTGAAACGTTTGTTGTTGTTTTGTCATTGTTAGGTACTACTACTTGTTGTGTTGTGATGTTAAGATCTTTGTACATTTGTTGTTTGCCACCATTCTTGAGCTTTGTGTATCAGTTGTTGAGATCCATGTACAGCCTTTTAAAATTATATTAGGTCCCTATGATTTATGCGATGCAGAAAATGTAGACTGAATCGCAGAATCCAGTCGTAAAAATGGAATTTACTGTATAACACGGAATTTCATGGAACTTGCCAAAAGCAGGTCAGTTCCCCTAAATCAAAAGAGTATGGACTAATGTCTGTGAATATTAGGCCACAAGAATACTATTTAAGATATGAATCCTGCATGTTCTCTCTGTGAATGAATGGCGCAGATGTGCGGTATCGTTTACTACACACATACTGAAGCATGCGTGACTCTCACAGTGGTTTCATGAACACTCTGAGAGTCACTTCATGAGCATTTTACGGTTTCTTTTGATAAAAATCATCATATCATATACAAACACAAACTTGAAATTCTTCACAGCAACCCGTCAAAAAAGTTCGGATTAACTTGAAGAAACTGTGACAGAAATATATTACTTAATGTAATGATAGTACTACTACTACTAATAAAATTAACATTACTTTTAAAGGAATATTTACCAGAAAAAAAAATATTTACCAGAATTTATTCACCAGAAAAATTTAAATACACAACACAGTATTTCTGGAAAAATAAATACTTAAATAAATAAAATAGATAATAAAATAATACATCATATTACTCATATTAATCAAATCGTATTAATCATATAACAAAATCAATTAATTAGAGATTTTCATTATTAAAATTTAATGAGACCATTAAAATGGAATCCAGAAAATTAAATTGTGTAATAAATTGTGTAAGTTTCATGATTTCAATGAATTAGACATGACTTTGATTACAATTTAATTTCATTTAATTATTAAAACAGAGTCTAGACAAATTCAGGAAATCCAGGAACGGAATCCAGGAAAATTTAAATAGAAAAAATAGACCGGATTTCATAGGGCCCTACTATATGCCCGATATGTTTTCTATGCAACGTGAAATGTATTTATTTAATTCTGTGGCAGAAACAGCCTTCTGTATTTCACAAGCTTGATTTAAAAAAAAAAAAAAGAGTTTTACTCAAAAAAAGAGGTTATGATGATCTATATAGATTTAATGCAAATTTTTGTCACAATAATAATTAAATTACACCTAAATCCTTTTCAAGGTGTCATCAAACACATCTATAATCCTTTAAATATTGTTTTATTTGCACACCGCCAGAACGGGTCATTTCAGGGCGTTTTCGCTAAAGCACCATGAATAAGATTAGGGCTCAGCCCACCTTTCATCCCTCAGTGTTATGTGTCAAATAGGGATTAACAAAACGCTAGAATTGAAAGAGACCCATGGAACAGCTTCTGACTAAACTCTGCTATAATTACAGGAGTAGAGCTGCCACATTTTTACCACAGGTGAAGATGAGATGAGAAAGAAAAAAAAATCTCTTCAATTACGCCGCTCCCTAACAGATTCTACATTCTCTAAAACGCATGAAGAACGTTTGAATGAGAGGCTAACAGAGAAGGAAAATGAATTATTGATTCCAATTACACAGGCAAGAGTGGAGCCTATGCAGTTAGACACTTTATTGAAGTCTGAGTGTGTGAGAGAGACCGAAAAAGAGAGAAAGGAAAGGATTTGACCTATCAGTAGATATCATCATGAAATTATCTAAATCATAAAATCATAACTGTGTCTGGATAACCATAAATGTGGCAGGCTGGGGGGGGGGCGGTAGTCCTCACTAACTTCTTTAAAACATATAATATTTGTGTCATTACTATTAAAAAGGTCATCAGCAGATTCATATGCTTTTATAGCACTCGGTGGTTCTGATGAAATTATTATCACAATTTGAGATGATTTCAGATAGAATAATGTTACATTATGGCTATTACTACAGATGAGATTACAGTAACCACTGATGTAACGGTGTTATGTGTTAGAGAATAATGTCAGTAGTTAGTGGCTAGTTGCCACTAAAATAAAATAAAACTTGAAATAAACTTTTTGAGAAATAGCTGGAGGAAATACTTTATTTTCAATAGGAATGTGTCAAATTTTAAAACTGTATAATTTGTTCCATTTGAACAGCAGTTGTTTAATTAGTTATGCAAATAAAAATTTTTAACTTTGAACTGTTAATTTAATAAAATGTGAAGCAAAAAATTGCACATTATATATATTTAAATTATATATTTAAGCATGTGAAAACAAAGTGGGTATGTTTGCCACAAAGATGGGCTTTGTGTTGCAACTACATTTTTATACCTAAATATATAATTTAAGTATATATAATGTGCTTATGAAGTGAGGAAGTCAACATCTGAGAATTTAGGATGTACGATGCTTTTGTTTTTATGCAAGAATAAATACTTAAAGAAAGGTACACCTCCCATGGTTGATTTAGTTTTATAAGAATTCACTAAAAAGACCAACCACATACCTTCAGAATACAGATGAAGGTGGATTATCGACTGTAAATCCAGCATATACAAGAATAAAAGACTGCATGGCAATTTACACACACACACACACACACACACTTGGGACCTGGCCAGGTCCACTCAGACACACCATTGTCTGCTCTGTAACCCACGTAATTGCTATTGTTGGTATCTATTAAGATGGCAAGTTGACCTTGTCTTATCCTTAATAATGTTTTGTGTGTGCGAGATGAGATTAGATTTTGAGGTCTCTTGGCGCGGGTATTCTCACGGTCTTATTCACACAGGGATGCTTTACAACATTCAAAATCTCCTCTGAGAAACAGTAAGAAAGAGATAGCGTTAAAGGGAAAGTCTGCTCTGTGTGACAGCACTTTGACACGTTAACTATGAATAATTACATGCACAATTTGAATAATGTGGCTCACAAAATCGAGGTTTGCTTGCAGGTATCAGAGGGCTGTCAGCTCGCAGTGAGCAGACACATTTAATCTATATTAAAGGGGTCATATGATGCGATTTCAAGTTTTCCTTTCAAAGCATCATATGACCCCTTTAAAGCATTTTAAGAGATTAGCACTCGTCATGAAAACACAGAGCAGACATCCTCTCCCATCTCTCTCTGTTTCTCAGCTTACATTTCCCATGAAGACCTGGGAGTAAGAGAGAAGATACACTTCTGTCTGGATCAGAATTCAATTCTGTGTGTTCACCTGGGACCCAGCAATTCATTTTTTGAGAGTTATGCCGATGACTTCTTGTGTCGAGATCATGGAAAAAAATAAGTCTATATGTCAGGAAAAAAAGTTTCTGTCAAGATAATGAGAAAAACCGTTTATGTCGAGATCACAAGAATAAGTTGATACCTCTCAAGAACACAAATTTCAATGTGTAGAGATCTAGCAAAAAATGGCAACATAAGAAAACTAAGTTGTGTCTCAAGAGACTTTTCTCTCTCACAACTTTTTTTTTTAAATCTAGGAAAATAATCATCAGAAGCGTCAGAAGAAAACAACGTTGAGATCAACAAAATTAAGTTGAGACTGGGAAAACCTATGTCAAAAAGATTAAGAAAATTACGTTGAGATCAAGACAGCTTAGTTTGAGTTTACAATCAAAATTGTATGTCTAGACAAAAAGAAAATTGATATCGCGAGAAAACAACTTGACTTCACAAGAAAAAAAAATAGTCAAGAATGTATAAAAACATTATTGAGATGCTGACAAAATTAAGAAAACTTTTGTAATGTTGAGATCTGAAAAGTTGGAAAAAATAATGTTGAGATCACAAATTAAATGACATTATGATCATCATATATATATATATATATATATATATATATATAATAATGTTGAAGTCCCAAGAAAAATAAGTTGTGATTAAGAAAACAATTCGGTTATGTTGAGATCAGAAGAAAATCAAGTTAAAATCTCACAAAAATACTTAAAGGATGTTGAGACCACAAGAAAACAACTTTAATTTAGAAATTTATAGAAATAGAATAGAAATTTAGAAAGAAAAAAAAAGATTCAGATCATCAGAAAAAAAAGTTTGTCATGACAAGAAATCAAGACCTTGTCCAACTTATATATGTCAAAATCTTGAGAAGAATGTCAAAGTGACAAGAAAAAGGAGTTGTGATTGAGAAAACAATTTTATGTTAAAATCATTAGTCTTGTTCACAATAAAACAAGAGAAAAACAAGACTAATAAATGGCCTCTCAGGGGCTTCTGTAGGCTTTTTTTAATTATCAGCTTTATTTGTTTGATTTTCAAATTGTTTCTTATAAATAAAAATATCAGAGGTTGTCAGAGTGTTACGTTCTTTTAGATGAACACTTGTGTGTGTGTTGAGTCCCAGGAGGCATTATGAGCACTGATGGATCCACTGTTTTATATTCAGCTTTACATTTCTGAAATACTCTGCGAGATTTTCCACTCTACACCGTGTTTATCCATTCATCCTTCTCACCTTCACCTTAATCATCATCTTCCTGTAGAGAAGTTTCCATCAGCATAGACCTTGGGGAATAATCTGAGCGTAAAGAAGAGAAAGAGAGAGATGTTCTCCCTCAGATGGAGCACAGGGACGGGTCAAGCGCACTGAGAGACGAACCGAGAGAACCGTCTCCATAGCAACAGAGTAAACAGCCTGAGATTTGTGATGCTGCGGCTCTCTGTGGTTCACTAAACCTATGATAGAGAGACGGCGAGGGACAAAAGGTGGATGAGGGATGTGAATGAAAAGGTAATAAAGAGCAGAAACACAGTAGGTCAGATGTACTGAGTAATTGTGTCTCCTGTCTGACCTCAACTCCATCCTTTAAAACCTGTCAGCCAATCAGACACCAGGGACTGGCCTCTGGTTACCGTGGGAGACTGGAGAAGAGGAAAATGATTTGGATTTGAGATTTTCTCAATTGCTTCTTTTGCCCTTTTGGTTATACATTGTTTCCCTGGCTCAAGAAGGTCTGTGTCTGTCTGTCTGTGTGTGTGTGTGTGTGTGTGTGTGT
>NW_015544166.1:1272072-1307001 GCF_001515605.1 Sinocyclocheilus anshuiensis
AGTGTGTGTGTGTGTGTGTTTGTGTGTGTGTTGCAGTACGAGTCCATGTGCAGCAATTGTATTCGGTGATCGTGACAGACCTGGCTGTGAACTTCCTCCCACGCAAAGCTACCCATCACACAAACACAGGCTACAATCGAGGCAAAAAGGCTAAAAACATATTTTCTCTTCCTCACTAAAAGTTGTTTTCCCACTTCACCAAAGCAAGTCTTTCATCTCGCGTAATTTGAAAGCTATGTAGAATGTGTTTTTGTGTCTGTCTGTAAGAGCGGAGACAGATATGAAGGCTGAATTATCTACTGCATTGCCCAATACGCTTCTAATCCTTCAAACATTTTTGTGCCGTTTTCAGAAAATCTCTCTCAAGAAAAACAACAACTGGAAAAACATGAACGCTTTCAGAGAATCACAGATATGTGCGCTTATCCAAGGATTTTCAGGAAAGCTAAATCATTTTTACACAGACCAACAAAACCATCAATATTTTCTAAAGAGAATTTGAGTGGTGCTTGTCCAGATTTAAAAAAAAATCACTGCCATGATGTTGGTTGTTGCTACATTTTTGTCATTCAGTTTTTAAGGGGTTCTGCTACTTTATTAGGTGATATATTTTCTAAAGAGAATTTGAGTGGTGCTTGTCCAGATTTAAAAAAAAATCACTGCCATGATGTTGGTTGTTGCTACATGTTTGTCATTCAGTTTTTAAGGGGTTCTGCTACTTTATTAGGTGATTGCTAAGGTGTTCTAAGTGATTTTAATGCACTGCGGTTCAATATAGTGCATTCTGGGTGGTGGTTGCTTATTGGCCCAAGTTAAAAAGAGTTTACCCACAAGTCTTTGATATTCTGGCCCCTGTATACAGTCAGGTCCGGAAGTATTCAGACACTGACTGAGTTTTTGTTCTTTTGCCTTTATACACCACTATAATGGATTTGAAATAAAACAACCAGGATGTGATTGAATTGCAGACTTTTAGCTTTATTTTAAGAGGTTCCACAAAAATATGACATTTACAATTTAGGAGTTACAGACATTATAAAGGGGTCATATGATGCTTTTTTAAAGATCATTATTTTGTGTATTTGGTGTAACAGAATATGTTGACATGCTTTAATGTTCAAAAAACACATTATTTTTCAAATACTGTACATTATTGTAGGTCCTCTATGCCCCGCCTCTCTCAAACGCTCGTTTTCTACAAAGTCCCTCCTTCCGACAAGCGCAAGGAAAACTTGAAATCGCATCATATGACCCCTTTAAGCAAAGTACGTCCATTTTCAGGGGCCAAATAGTATTTGGACAGTTGATTAAGAAGAGATTAATTGACCAGGTGCTGTCCATTCCCTTGTTACTTCAAGAGAAATTAAGCAGATAAAAAGCCCCTGAAATTCTAATTCTAATTCTAATTATGACAGTACATTAAAATAATATAATAGGAAATACCAGTTTGCAATATCAAGCTGCATTTTGTAAAAATAGCTGTACCTGAATATATTCAAAATGGCTGCACCCACTTTTAAGATAAAAATAATTTGGATGACTCTGGTACTTCATTTAAATAAAAGTCTAAAAGCACCATTACACCAAAGATGATAATAATGATAGATATAAAGTTTTACTAATTGTTCTGATTCTATAAGAATTGGGAATGCCATGCCACAACACAGCAAAACAATATTGTTGGAATCATTTAAATGTTTGACTGTCCACACTGTTTATTGTTCATATTGAATAATGCAGTACAATTTTGCAGTATGTGCTCATTTTTAATACCCAGGATCCATATCTTTTCAATACTATAATATGATTATATTTGAATATTTCACTTTAGGTTTTTACTTTATAAATCACACACAAAATGCACCTCCAGTTTCAGTTTCAATATGTGGATTTATAAAGAACATTTTTCCTTTCTGGGGAAGGCTGTTTTCGGACGAGCCTCACAGGACACAGAACGCTCAAATTAGCTTCAGCACGGCTTGCTCCAGTGGTTCAGCCCATCTCTGCAGCCATTACAGAAGCAGTGTAATTAGTATATGCTAATGCACTGGCGATTAGCTCCCGTCAGCTCCCAGCGTCCTGTTCTACAGATGAGAGTGGCAGAGCATCTGAACCTGAGGGCTCGGTGTACTGACGCAACCCTCTGCCCCTCACTCATTATGCCAGGCTCAGGAAGCGATCGCTGCTGCTTGGCCTTGCCTGTCATTCCTCCCTTCATTTTCCTTATGAATATTTTGTTTAGAAGAGCGGGGAGTACGTGCTGATCCCAGCTGTTTTAATGAGATGGGAGCACTGTTGTGAACGACAACGAGCCGAAACGGCACAGAAGAAAAACACTGAGGAAGTGATGCATTCGCTATTTTCAGCAACTCTAGAATCCTCAAGAAACACTCCCGCATGGTAGATAAACCAATATGGCATGGTATGGCTATGTCTTGTGGTTTATTCATGATGCATATAGGAGTTGTTTGATAGTTATTGGAAAGCTATTGCATCATGTGCCAAACACATGTGCCAAGTTCTTAGAAATACAATCTTTGATTCATGTTGTTTTCATATTTTCAAAGAGTTTTTGAAAAACTCTTTCAAGAAAAGAAGAAAATTCTATTTAATTCTATTTATATTTTAATTTATTTATATGTAATTTATTCCTGTGATTTCAAAGCTGAATTTTTTTGCATCATTACTCCAGTCACATGATCCTTCAGAAATCATTCTAATATTTTGATTTGCTGCTCAAAAAAACATTCTTTGATGAATAGAAAGTTCGGAAGAACAGCATTTATCTGAAATAGAAATCTTTTGTAACATTATAAATGTCTTTATCATCACTTTTGATCAATTTAAAGCATCCTTGCTAAATAAAAAGTATTAATTTCTACAAACAATTGTATAATGTTACAAATGCTTTTAATTTTAGATAAATGCTGATCTTTAGATCTTTCTATGCATTAAAGAATCGTGAAAAAAAATGTATTCAATTGTTTTAAATATTGATAATAATAATAATAAATGTTTCTTGAACAGCAAATCGGCGCATTAGAATGATTTCTGAAGGATCATGTGACACTGAAGACTGGAGTAATGATGCTGAAAATTCAGCTTTGATCACAGCAATCATTTTAAAATATATTCAAATAGAAAATATTTCTAAATTTTACTGTTTTTGCTGTACTTTGGATCAAATAAATTGGTGAACAGACATAGTAAAAATATTTCACAATATTACTGCTTTTGCTGTATTTGGATTAAATAAATGCAGGCTTGGTGAGCATAAGAAAATTATTTAAAAAAAACATTAAAAATCTTACGGTTCAAAAACCTTTGACTTGTAGTGTACATATTTCACGTTAAGAAGTATTTTTTCTAAATATCATGAATATGTAGTTTATATATAATTACATGTTTTTGGGGCGTTTATACAACCTGAACTAATCTTGCACTGTCATGAAAAGGTAAAATTATATTAGACATCAAATTTTTTTTTTCTTTTCTTTTAACCTGAATACATGTGAATGTACACATTTTATGTTGTATCACTCGGACTTTTTTTTGACAATTAATTTTACAGTCCTTCAAGTAGTCACTATATGCACGTGTGAATAAAGTAATAACTTATGCATGCAACACAGAATAAAAGCCTCACTGCCAACCCATCATTCCCTTAGAAAATTTCTCACACACTCACATAAAACACACACATTATTAATGCCTTAGCTTTCCTCTCACCCACAAACACCTGAAGAACAAAGTCATGTTGAAGCACGTGAGTGCATTTGATTAAGACAAGAGCCTCTTGCCATGCAAATTAATTCCATCACGGCAGAATCGTCTTCTTAATAGCTATTGTTAAGTCGCTGCGAGTTTCTGACTTTGAATGAATTTCCATGCACAGCACTAAGGCGGCTTTTTCAGGTCTGCCTGTTTGATCGAATACTACACAATGGCTTTGATGAAAAGGGTGAAAAGGTCAAAGCTAAGTGTTTGTTATTGGATCCGTTGTACTCATTCATTTTGGTTTAGCCCCAGTGACCGCAGCTATCGGTTATTGGTCGTTTAACAGATGTTTTCTCATCCAAAGCAGCTTACAGTACACTTTCCACGGGACAGTCTCCCTGGAGTTACACCTGAGGTTAAGTGTCCTGCTCACGGGTATAATGATGATACAAGATCTCAGTCTACTGATCATGTTTTCACCTTTGAAGTCAACATGACATCAAAATTGACCCTATTGACTTTCTTAATACACATTTCTAGGCTTGTTCGTGATTCAAAAGAAAAAAAATCTGGCTTGCAATCATTCATCAAAATAGGCCACATTTTTCAAGATCCAGAAAGTTCCCAGTGAATAAGTCTAGTCATTCCCTATTTTTTCCTTCACTGGTATACTCAGATGCTGTATGTCACACATATTGGAGGTAAAATGGGTTGCAAATGCCATTTTAAGTTGACTGTAAATGTAAGTCCTTTGCTTGTAGTGGAGAGATACTCATGACCTTTAGAAACCTTCAGAAAAGCTGTAACTGAAAACAGAGAACTGAATCACATTACATCAGACTAAATAAACGCCATTATTTTCCCCATGAAGCTCCTGTTCTGATGGAGATGAAGAGGATGAAGGGCTGCGGTTAGTGGGGGAACTCCCTGTCTCTCTCTCTCTCTCTAGCTCAAAGAATAAAACATGAGTATGGTGACATATACAGAGGTTATATAACTCTCTCAGTTTAGTTCTCCCTTGATCACTCCCTCGCTTTCTCACCGCTTGTTCTCACCTGCATCCCGCTGTTTTAATTATTCTGTAGGAGGGCTACTTGACTGCAGAGATACTTTCCTGTGCTGCATGGAAGCTTGAAAAGATCTTCGTTCAGTACCTTTTCTTGAATAATTGTTGTGAATCGATGAATCATTGGTAATTGAAGATGCCTCATTGATAAAATCTCCTGCTGAATAACCAGCAGTAGTTCTGTTCTGGATGATGCTTCAAAGCACGGGATGCTGATGAGATTGTGTCCATGGACAAAATGAACAGAATTGACAAGCTGGTCCGCCAACCTGGACCAGCATGGAAATTCAGGCTGGACTTTGCATTCATTTCTGCTAATTTGAAACTCCTGATCAGGCTGGATTATAGAAAAGATTATTGAGTGAACACTGAACAGCATTAAACAACAAACATATCCCAAACATTGTCTTTTTGCATGTCAGTTGAGTCCAGGCATGTTTACATGCACAATCTTAACCTGATTAAGCCGGCAGGTAAACGAGTTAACCCGTTTTCCTTATCGGTGTAAGATCATAAACGGCTTAATAATCACCCGATTGAAACAACAAGATTTTTGCCTGGCATATAAACACCATACCCTGAATTCTGTTAACTTCTTTAACTATAAATGTCTGACTATGCGACAGAAAAGCATCCTTACTGCGGATGTAAATGCATCTAGCAAGGTTGAATGTAGGGCTGCTTTATGGCAAAAATCAATCACAATTATTTTGGTCAGTATTGTAATTACGATTATTCAACAGCTAACAGCCTTTTACAAAAAATAAACAATCGAATGTAAAATAAAACTGATTTGCATGTGAAATGTGGGCTTTTATGGGGGAGTGAAAATGCACTGCTGGAAAGGGGGTGGAATGTGGCACAATAATCGTTTTATCTCAATTATTGTATTTTCATAATCATTGGAGGCCAAAATCAAAATCGTAACTATTTCGATTAATTGCACAACTTGAATGTTTTGCAGTAGGGAGGAGGACTTGTTCTTGACCCATCTTGTGCAGAAAAAGTAGAAGTGGTACAGTTATAATGCTGCATGCTGCATTCGTAGAAACATGAAATGAGAATTGCTTTATTTAACATCACTAAACAACTAAACAAATGGAATACTCAGAGTCAGATACACAAATGATTATGCTTTGACATCGTTATCCTGGAAATAACCTGTTTTTCTGTATTGTAAACATGGTTTTCTTGTATCAGGTTATTTGTTTGCATGTAAAACAATAAAAAGGGTTAGTTAAATTTTTGGTAGTTATCAGCGTATTGGTATGCATGTAAACGTGTTCAATATAATTTAAAAGTGAAATTGTTTGTCTTAGATTTTCAGGTTTGACTGTATCAGCCCCTCTTGGTTTTGATATTGTTTACCTATGTTGTTTTCCTGCGGTTGTGGTTTAGCATGCTAGGCTCTGAATAAATGAATCAAATCACCGCTAAGAGCAGCCATTTGCCAGCCTCTCCTGCTAACAGGATTCAATTATTGTTTCCCTGCAAAATGATTAGATTCTCTTGTCTGCTTGTGAACTTGCAGCGGATAGAAAATTTGAATGTAAATTTCTGTGTGTGTGGAAAAGAAATTCTGTTTGATTGTTCTAGTGTGGTGTTTAGGAAGCTACTTTGAAACTATAGCTTTCCAAGCCACAAACTACTCAATTTAAAGTGGTTAAAGTACAATAAACTACTTACCCTCACTGCAATTTAAGAAAAAGTAGCTAACGACATAAGTACTCTATGAACAGCACACCTAAAGAAATCTCATTCATGTTCATCTCATTTCAAAAACAACTTCTGGAAAAAAACCTAAACAATGTGCTTTTTGCAATTTTGTCTCAGACTTTTAGAACTCACTGTATGTTCAAAAGTTTACAATGCTTTTCCTCACTTATTGAGATATTATCACACCTGCTACTAGGCTTGACACCATACTAGGGCTGCACGATTAATCGAATGCGATTGTCATGCGCATTTTGATAGTAATGGCGGTTCTGTAATCAGCGGTACAACTCAGCTGCACAGCTAAATAACAAACAGCAAGCAACATGTTTTCTAAAAAAACAGCAAACAGCAAATCAGCGGAGCTGTAGTAAATCATTTTAAACAGCATATGAGCAGCAGTATGTCTGCCGTCATGCTTTAAACCGTTTGGTTCCTGATTGCTTTTGTACTTGTTTCTTATTTTCAAAGCCATAGCTGCACAAACGTCAGTGAATATTCAGGAAACGTTTTAATGCCTCTGAGCTGTGTAAACCCTCAAGGCCTGTGATGAAAAAAAAAGAAAAGACAGGAGTGTTTGGAACGTCATGAAAGAGAGAGAAAGAAAAAAACAATTCCGTTCTTTGGGAATGTGCTTGGCACTTCAACTGAATACTGCCTCGTGTGATGCCTGCCGAGAAACTATGCCTGAGGATAGAGAAGCTGCCAAATATTTAGTGCTTTCCATAGAAGAAAAATTACTCAAAAAAGAGGAAAACTTGGTAGGATGCCATGCCATACATACATATAGGCTTCCACCATTCCAACCACAAGACAAAAATTAAACATTTGATTATGATCAGGGTCAGAAAATGATGAGGCAGCATTCTTCACTACGAGGGTGGCTGACTTATTTCACAAACAGAGCATCAGGTGACTGAATGAAGAGAAAAGGTGTTTGTTTGGTATTTCACAAGATATTAGCATACTAACTGCAGAGCTGCCAGCGGGTAGAGTACCCAGACATCTCTGGTGCTGAATAATGAATATTGTGTTATACTTGTATGCGTAGTTTATTTGTATGCATATCTCAGGATGTATTCCTCTCCAGCAGCTTCAATCCCTAGTCAAACCCCCATCTCAATTAGCATCTTTCTTCAAGTTTGCTTTTCTGCTGTAGCAAATATCATCTGCTGGGTTCCTGTTTGTTTAGAAATGCTATCTGGGGTCTTTTTTCAATTCATGGTCTCTCCTCTTCTCTGTTTTCATTTGGAGGTGATGTGGCCTAGTGGTGCCTATACCTAAAACACCACCTGAGACTAGAATGCTGGGATTTTGCTAGTTAAAGCTGGTTTGTTGCTTTTGGAGCATGCTGTTTAGCTACAAAACCTTTTTGGTAAGCCTTTCCCCTGCCAGCTTGTGAAAAAAAACTAGCTGCTCAGATTTCGCTCCCCTTGTGACGCAGAAAGGGGATCTTATTATAATATTACCACCCCCAATCTGCACGTTTCCACCCACGGCGCCGCCATTGTGTTTTCGCAAGCGACAACGTTGTACCAGTTCTTACGACATAGCGAAAGTTCGAGCAAAGCATGCTAACTGTTCTGTCTTTGGCTGCACTGCCAAGCACAGAACATTATTTAGAGTCCCAGCCTCAGAGGAGACAAGAGAGCAGTGGATTTATTGATTTATTTGCTGTATATTACGCTGCTGCCACACAGATCTAATATAAACGTGATTTCTTTCCCAACTGTTTACCTTCACAGACATAACCAACTGTTTTTGTAACTCGTGTTTGTTATTAACAAACTTGTGTGTATTTAACAATTCAAGCGCAATAAGACATGAAAGAGAACTTAGTTTAGTACTCGTGCTGTCCCGTGTGACAGCCACTGTATGTGCTCGTGCTTCGGATGTGTGCCCTCAGAAAACCGTATATCAGAAGTTTAAAATAATATACTTTAAAATGCATGACTTCAGCATGATAGACATGATAATCAAAACCAAACAGATGTTTTTTAGCAGAGTATCTGAGGTATGAGCTGTAAAGGCACAGACCTATTCTGGAAAAGGGGGCAGGGAGCAGCAGCTCATTTGCATTTAAAGAGACATGCACGAAAACAGTGCGTTTCTGCTTCCACTCAAAATAGGCATTTTTAAAATGATATAATAAATGATCTGTGGGGTATTTTAAGCTGAAACTTCGCAGAAACATTCTGGGGACACCTGAGACTTATATCATGTAAAAAGGGGCATAATAGGTGCCCTTTAAGCTCAGGAGCACTTATGACATTTATGTCTTGATTAACATTTTTGAGTAAATTAGCACTTTACACTTTAAAGAGGCTTGATGCGGACACCAGCATTCACAGAAATCCATATATCCCAATGCCTAGTCTGGTTGATCTTTTCATCAGTTGTAGATCTGGACTAACAGCAAGGTGCTATGCTTAAAACCTGCAGGGAATGATTAGTCCTTGCTCCCTATAGCAAGGTTGCTCTAGAGAGGAATTATTCTTTTAAGTAGCTTTGTAATAGTGCCAAATCAGTACTTATTTTTGTGACCTTCAGCAACAGTGGCCATACATTATCATCGTCCATTGCTTTTGACTCTGTCACCTGAGAGGTGACAGCCTGATTAATGGATGGTGTTTTCGTTCACTTAAATTACCCTGTGTGACGTCTACTTAAGCCTTTGATTTCCCTGCTTTTACTTAAAAACCAGCTGTGAACACATGTTTGGCATTTGGGCGCATTGATTTCAAACACATCAAGTTGTAATTAATTGTTGCATCGATTGACTGGACTCAAGCTTTTCAGGAGCAAGATTGATCCAGGACAATCACGGCGATGGGCGTTTGCGTGAGTCAAATTTGAGTTGAAAGCCCCCTGTGGGTGTGTATTAAGGTAGAGCGTTCTACATTAGACTTCTCCAAATCCCTTTCATCTTCAAAATGTAGTCCCATTAAATCATATGCATACATGGGTGACTCGACCAAAGTAATCAACATGCAGCGATTGGTTTTCTCATCTGAGGCTCGCGCTGCACATCAAAGCCTTCAGGACTCACTACAATGAGCTTTTTGATCTCACCACTCAAACTCAGAGCCCTCATGTGTGTTCATGTGCCCTCGTGTGCCCACAAGGCTACAACTCTTGTGCACATACACAAGGACACATATTTCTCTGACATATTTTTGTCACCTCATTTATAAAATCAATTAGTCAATGTGAAATAAAAATAGACCCTATTTACTTACACGTCGCTAGTCTTTATGCACAATTAATCAGTGCACATTATTATTACAAAGAAAAATGTCTGTCTTGGTAGTCTTTCAACAAAATGTAATAAGCTCCGCCTCTGAAATTACTGTCTTTTCAGCTGCCAGATAGTAACAATATTTAGTGCAGTATGCAGTAATTTAAGGTTAAAAGAGCTTGAAATTCACATTCCATTCACATTTGCTTACTAGAACCCACCCAGTCATGTTCAATAGTATTATTAATATTATAGGGATTATGTTGAATTTAACCTTATTATGCAATCATTTTGCAAGGTTATCCGTTCAAAGACTTCTTTCTTTACTGCAACTGAAATATAAAAATGGATTTAGCATCAGTGTCAGGCCCTGGTGAATGTAAATAAAGGTTACAGCAATGATAGCAAATAAAGACAGATTTGAATAAAAAGCAAAGTGGCTCTTCACAATCCACTGCAAACTCATATTCAATATTGGCTCCATTCTACTGTGGAACACCCACATTTCACAATCCAGACAATTCCTGAAAGATAAAATGAAATGGATTGCAGATGCAGTTTCATGTTGACTTTTCACCCAGCACTATGAAAAAAAGGGTGAGTGAATACATCAAAGTTATTTATTGACGTTTTATATGGAGGAAAGAGCTTAAAATAGATGAATCACTGAAATATAGACTTATGAGAAATATCAAGACGTATGGAGAGCAACCAGCCAAGAAGGTGATAAATTAAACATAACTGGCACTTTTAGAAAATAAATGACCATTGCATATTTGTTGACTACATAAAGTAATCAACAGCTGTTTATTTTTAATTTGTTAATTTTTTATTGATATATTTGGATTTATTTTTACATGCGTTTAAATTTATTTATCCATACAGGCATTCATTTAGCATGGTGAACCAATTGATTAATGTGGGAAAAAAATGGCAGATGGTAATCGGTGAAATTAGGCTCGCAATAGTAGGGATTTTTTTCCACAAGAACCACTCTGAATCCTTTCTGTAATTCCTTATATCTTCCTCATAGCACATAAATATTATTAATTAAGCATTTGTGAAATAAATACAGTCTCTGTATTTATATGCTCTCATCTCTAGTTCTATCCCTTAAGAACTAGAGATGCCTAAACCAGCTTTGCCTAAAGATAATTGCGTTATTAACTCTGTTTTTTCTCCATTCATTCTCTCCCTCTTTTACGGTTTCTTTACCAATGATCAATTATAACTTAAGCCATTGCTGATCATTATAGATACAAAGCAGGGCCAAGCAAGATTGTGAGCACATAGACAAGAGTAGCATTGATTTATTACATAACTGTCATTGTGACATTTCACAATATCACTGTGTTTATACCTTTGATTCTCTCCAAAGGGCACTCAGATCCATCACCACGGCAACACCGTGCTAAAGGAAGTGAACCTTTGCTACTTTGTTCTTTACCCATAATCCCTGGTACAGTAGCCCACGCAAAGTTTGACATAACTTCATAAGCAGTGTAAACTTTAAGTGAGAGAATGAAAGCGATGTACCTGCATACAAAAAAGACTTGATGTTCTGAGTTCTTCTGCTTTTAGTGCGTCATTCGGCATTTAGAGTCCAGCTGGGTTCTGCTTCTTTCTCAAATGCTCATAATGCTGCAGCAGCTGTGTATTTATTTCACATACGAAGCGAAGATTGTCAGATTTAAAAGGCAGGCACAGATGTGAATTGAGATTACGAAGTTCTGGAATCGACAAGATAACAGTTGTTTGACTATCTTATCGATTCCAGAACTTCGTAATCTCAATACCTCCACTGCCTAAGTCTCAGGAGAGAACAAACATGGAAAAAAAAAAATCAAGTAAATACAGGAGTATAATCGTTCAGTTACTGATATTTTGTAGCATCCCCTTGTGGGTCAGTCAATGGCTGCTTTTGTATTGATTTCAGTCTGGCTAATGTTTGTATTTTATAGCGCTGCTCTTATGGGAAAGTACCACCCGGGATTGACAAACACGGATTGGTTTCTGTATTTATAGTTCCTTCAATGATACAGAACATGGTAAAAAATATGTAGCTGAAGGCCTATCTGGAAAATAAACTACTACGTTAATAAACTGTTTAGCACAAGCAGCCTTTTTTCTTTGTCAAAAACAGAGGGTTTTATGTTTCTTACAATATGTCTCGTATATTTGAATTTTTGAGCCTTGGAAAACTACTCACCCTGAAAACACTCACCCTGCTGAATTATAAGACCTGTGAGTTCATGACTTCAGCCCCATTTATTTTTCTGCCTGAGCTAACCCTCACAAGAGAGGTGTAGGTCATATTTTACGCCCAAATTAAAAGAAAAATATATTTTTGCTTTATATTTGCTTCTTGTTCAGTTACATGTAAAACATTGTGTAATATATACACAAACATAAAAAAAACTTTTATTCAACAAAGACAGCATACAGTTTTAATGTTTCTGTACCACAAAATTTTGCAAATGTACTTTCTGCACCACAAAATTCCACAAATATATTAAGCAGCACTGTTTTCAACATTGATAATACTAAAATAAAATAAAAAAAAATTTCTTGAGCACCAAATCAGCATGTTATAATGATTTCTGAAGGATCATGTGACACTGAAGACTGGAGTAATGATGCTGAAAATTCAGCTTTGCTATCACAGGAATAAATTACATTTTAAAATATATTACAATAGGAAACAGTTATTTTAAAATGTAATAATTTCACAATATTACTGTTTTTACTGTATAAAAATTGTTAAAAAAAATAAAAATCTTACCGACCCCAATTTTTTCAACAGTATTTGGTCTTAAAATTGAACAAGAAACTTTATGCTACATAAAATGTTTTGATTTAAAAGTGAAATGTGATCAGATATTTCATAACTTATCCCTCTATCTTTCCTCCATTATCTGTCCTTTTTCCTCTACATTCCTCCATCTTTCTCCAACTTTGTCAAACACTAACTATAAAGCAGCAGCAGCAGCAGGGAGTGTGATGGCCATGTTGATGAAGGTCTTTTGGAAAGAGTTCAGGAGACACAGCCTTAGATTTACATGACAGGGGCTGTAAATGGCACTCTAATTTGCATGCTGATGTATGTCCAGCAGCAGATATATGTCATCACCCTGCCAAGATCTTCAGATTGTCTCAAAAAAGAAGAGGAAAAAAATACTCCAAAGAAAAAGCTTGATGCAAGTGTGTAAAAATGTGCCTTAAATATTACACACAAAGTAACCACACAAACCTTCCTTAAAAAAAAAATAGTCCCACTTCTTTCTCCTGTAGAGATGTGAACCGCCCACTAGACACCCAGAAATATCATTGTGTTGCTTAGCAGCTCTGCTGGTTCCCCAGGTCTCATTGAACCAATGGAGCAAATGTAATGGCTTAAAATTCTCACATTTATCTCAGGGCAGCCTGTCTGTTGTTCCGGTTTAAAGGGGGTTAGAGCTGATAGTGGATTGAGGACACACCACTAATGCGTTTGAGGAGGGAATACTGTGATGTTAGGGCCATAGACATGTTAAAACTATGTGCAAGCTCCATTAAGCTCTTAATGCTGTAGTCATTTTAGAAAATAACTTTAATCTCTGTCTTTCTCTCATCCTCCCTTCTACGTATCTGTTCCTATACCTCCATCTCCTGGGTCCTCTTTTACTGTCACCTAGTTTTCCCTTCATGTCCAGCATATTAAAGGGGTCATATGATGCTGCTAAAAAGAACATTATTTTGTGTATTTGGTCTAATGAGATGTGTTTATGCGGTTTAAAGTTAAAAAAAACACATTATTTTCCACATACTGTACATTATTGTTTCTCCTCTATGCCCCGCCTTTTTGAAACGCATCGATTTTTACAAAGCTCATCGGTCTGAAAAAGCGAGGTGTGCTGAATCGCATCATATGACCCCTTTAAGTAAAAAAAGTGGAATTTGATTTGCGGTTCTGTTTATGGATTCTGGGGAGGACCTGGTCAGCGCTGACAGCCATGAGCCCAAATTACTCTTACATCCACTCTGACCAGGCCACGGGCAGAAATGTTGAATCTCATTACCGTGTGCCTCAGTCTGCTCTCGTGAGGGGACTCGAAATATGCTTTGCCCAAAATTAAAGTTTGAGAATGAATGCAATGGATTTTAAACGTGATTGAATATGACATGTCATTTATGCATGGCTTGTATGAAAGTTCCTGAACTGTCAACATAGCTGAATTGTTCACAATAGCTCTGTTCTAAAGCCTAGCAAGACCCTTGCTGTCTACTGTCATCGTAGGCACCAAACTGAAATGTAGGCATTCAAACTGAAGTGAAACCTCATATGTGACTGATTTGGAAAGATCTACACAGGCAAATGAACCACACAAGAGACTCATCTGACAATTGATTGCAATGGAGTTTTAAGTTAGCATGTTGCTAAGCTAACTATGGTGTAAAAGGAAAAATAAGACTATAGGATAATATAAGACTATGGGCAAATTAGTGTGAGAGCGCAATTCCAAAACAGTGCTGATGGGCGTGGAAATTTCTGCGGGTGATTTACTGACAATGCACAAATTAAAGAACACAGACACAACATCTCATTTACATATCGACCAACGCAATAGGCTATATCAAGCACAGCACAAATTAGCGTAGCCACAAATAAGCAGAGCCGATGCTCATCAGGTGCGGGTGATCTACTTACGACACAGGCGCAAAATAGTTTAAGACATGCTTTTTCCGGGCATTAAATGACGGTGCAAATACCAGTAATTTGACGAGCGCAAACGTTAGTAAATCGCGTTCTACAAATGAATATCAATATTAGTGCTGTCGAACGATTAATCGCGATTAATCGCATCCAAAATAAAAGTTTTTGTATACATAATATGTGTATGTACTTTGTATATTTATTATGTATATATAAATACACATGCATGTATATATTTAAAAAAAAATGTTAAGTTTATACATTTAAAATATTTATATATAATATCAATTATATGAATATAAATATATACATGGAAATATTTTCAAAATATATACTGTATGTGTGTGTATTTATATATACATAATAGCCACGGGCAGAAATGTTGAATCTCATTACCGTGTGCCTCAGTCTGCTCTCGTGAGGGGACTCGAAATATGCTTTGCCCAAAATTAAAGTTTGAGAATGAATGCAATGGATTTTAAACGTGATTGAATATGACATGTCATTTATGCATGGCTTGTATGAAAGTTCCTGAACTGTCAACATAGCTGAATTGTTCACAATAGCTCTGTTCTAAAGCCTAGCAAGACCCTTGCTGTCTACTGTCATCGTAGGCACCAAACTGAAATGTAGGCATTCAAACTGAAGTGAAACCTCATATGTGACTGATTTGGAAAGATCTACACAGGCAAATGAACCACACAAGAGACTCATCTGACAATTGATTGCAATGGAGTTTTAAGTTAGCATGTTGCTAAGCTAACTATGGTGTAAAAGGAAAAATAAGACTATAGGATAATATAAGACTATGGGCAAATTAGTGTGAGAGCGCAATTCCAAAACAGTGCTGATGGGCGTGGAAATTTCTGCGGGTGATTTACTGACAATGCACAAATTAAAGAACACAGACACAACATCTCATTTACATATCGACCAACGCAATAGGCTATATCAAGCACAGCACAAATTAGCGTAGCCACAAATAAGCAGAGCCGATGCTCATCAGGTGCGGGTGATCTACTTACGACACAGGCGCAAAATAGTTTAAGACATGCTTTTTCCGGGCATTAAATGACGGTGCAAATACCAGTAATTTGACGAGCGCAAACGTTAGTAAATCGCGTTCTACAAATGAATATCAATATTAGTGCTGTCGAATGATTAATCGCGATTAATCGCATCCAAAATAAAAGTTTTTGTATACATAATATGTGTATGTACTTTGTATATTTATTATGTATATATAAATACACATGCATGTATATATTTAAAAAAAAATGTTAAGTTTATACATTTAAAATATTTATATATAATATCAATTATATGAATATAAATATATACATGGAAATATTTTCAAAATATATACTGTATGTGTGTGTATTTATATATACATAATAAATATACACAGTATACACACATATATTATATAAACAAAAACGTTTATTTTGGATGCAATTAATCGCAATTAATCGTTTGACAGCACTAATCAATATCAATACAAATGAATCGACTCCTACAAATTAATATTCAATAAAGTCAGGTGCAAAAATAACTGTGTCCACGCCTTTTCAGAACTAATTCTTCACTGCATGTCTTTAGCAAATCCTGACAGTACTATTTTAACAGCAAACGCTATATTTCATCTTATGTATTTGAAAGAGACATTTCTGGTCAAAAGTTTGGCGTCTGTAAGATGCATTTATTTTATAAAAGTAAAAGTACATTAAAAACAGTATTTTGAAATTTTATTTAAATTTATTTTTCAAATGTAATTTAGTCCTGTGATGCAAAGTTGAAATTTTAACAGACATTACTCCAGTGGTATCACATGATTCTTCAGAAATCATTCTGATATGCTGATTTGGTGCTCAAGAAACATTTCTTATTTATCAATGTTGAAAACCGATATGCTGTTGAATATTTTTGTATGTGTAATGCACTGTAATGCATCTTGCTGAATAGAAATAAGTTCTTTCAAAACTAAATACTGGCAAAAAACCTTTGTACAGTAGTGTAAAATCGGTATCTCCCTTTGAATTTGGTGATTTTAAAATTAATATTAGATTAACATTAATATATATTACTATATTTCTTAATAAAATATGTTCCTTTTGAGTTTGGCAAAATTCTTAATAATAGAAGCAAGCATGTGATGTCTGTTTTTGGAACACAGCTTAGGTTTATCAATGCAAGTGTTATTTTGAAATTGGAGTGTCTATGTGTGTCTTTATGTCATAGAGAGCAGTTTCCTTTATTCACAGATTTTTTTATTAATTTTTTATTTGCTTTTGTGAGAAGCCAGAAGTTGCATTACGCAACTACGCCGCATAATAGTCATTAGCCCCTATATAGTCAAGCAGGTCAGCAGTGCCCTGAGCTCCACAGATCCTGAGTCAGCCTGTGACTGTTAACCCCAGTGGAAAGCTCAGTCTATCCAGGTCTCATAACCACTGACCTCCAAACATCCAGGGTCAGGTAAAAACAACCCAGACCCAGCCATTAGGAGCAAGCTATATCCTCAAAAGACTCATCATCAAACAGGAAAGCTGAAATAGTCATCAAACAAAGCAAGTTCTAAAAATGTGTCGACCAAACCGTGGCAGTTTATTTGTGTGTTTTGCTGCATAGACGTTTCCCATAATAAGCTGATAATGCACTCCTTCAGGTAAAGGTAGCGGAGGACAAAAAGAGAAAAGTTACACTAAATCAATTGTAGCACATTTGTGTGTGCGCGTATACATCTCAGTTCTGATTTTCTATTTGTCTATGTCAATTCTTTTGCCGAACGACAAATTATGTGGCATGTTTTACATGAGAGTTCTTGCTTTTCTACACCTGATTCCCTGGCTTGCGTTATGAAATATTCATTCTGATGTGTTTGTTCACTTTCATTTCTTGGCAACATTTTGACAGGAAAGCCGCCAACCCTCAACCAATCGTGATTCATGTAGTATTTCCCTGTGGCCCCTCCAGATATCTGCAGATAAAATATTTCTGCTGATGTTGTATTTGGGTCAGGGAGAGCCCATTCCAGTCCCCTTCCTTCAGCTTTTTAAAATAAAAGCTCTATGGCTATTTATAGGTAGAAAGGCCTGCCTTACATTCATCAAAAGTGTGCAACCTAAAATCAACCATATAAAAAAAATTAAGACAATCACTTTGAAATCAGGGCAGCTGTCAACACTTTTGAAAGACAGAATTATTCCCAATTGAGTTTAAAAGGAATAGTTCGTCCAAACATCAAAATACTGTCATTTGCTCATCTTCATGTCATTCCAAAACTGGATTTTTTTTCCTTCAATGGAACACAAAAGGAGAAACTTTGAAGAATGTTCTGTTTGCTTTTCTCAATTCCGTTACAATAAATAGCGATCAAGTTTATTACTGTTAACTAAAACTAAAATTAAAACAAAAACCATGAAAACTAAAAATTGCTACTTGGAATAAAATGATCTTTAGCCTAAATGAAAAAATAATAAATATTTTATTTCATTCTAGTTTATCTTAATATACTAAAATAACTAAAACTGAATTAAAATTAAATGAAAACTATCTAGACAAATCACAACAAAATAACAAAAACTTTAACTGAAATTAAAATGAAAAAAAATATAAAAAAAAAATATTAATAAAAACTATAATTATATCTCAAATTGTATTAACCCTTTGAGGGGCTGGAGCTTCAGACTTTAAAAAGAACACAAAAACCACCTATTTTTGTATTCTTTGTCTAACCTTGGTGGATGAGCAGAAAACCACAGACCACATGACTTAATAACCGGATACTTTTGGATGTATAATGTATCTGTATTTTACATTGTGCTTGGACTATACTGGAGAGAGAGAGAAAACCCCACCACAACTGATGTACAATTCACTTTTAAACTATTTTCACTCAGAAACTGCTACTAAATCTTAAGCAATTACAAAGACATTAATAACACTTAATTAAAAATGAAAATTTCAAGTACAAAGACTTGAACATACTACATTAATCTCCAACAAAAAATTTTCATTGTATTTTTTACAGTGTATGTACTTCAATGTTAGCAAAGTCTTCTTTCTAGTGCATTTCTAATGTACCTGCTGAGAAAAGATCACAGATGTGAAGGTCAATGACAAGGGTTTACAGTTGTGTACAAAGAAGTGTTTTGTGAAAGAGTTCTGGACTTGGGCACTTATTATTGCCATTATCATTGGTCTTGCACTATAGACTCCGTTGAACCACACGTTTGACCCAGGGGTGATGGCGGGCTATTGATTCTGCTTATCTAATGTGCTTTTTTTGTTTTCACACTTCAATTGATGGGTTTTGTGTACCATCAATAATTTAGTCAGAGATTAATTTCACTGTAGAATTTAAGTGTTGGAAAAGCTTTCAGCAATCAGATAACATTTATAAGGCTTCGGTCGAACTGGAACAGGGTAAGATTGGGAAAGGGAGGCTGAAACAACATGCATATGCTTTATCGAGCCAAACCTCATCAAATTCCCCTCAGAGTTGCCCAGTCGAATGGGTTCGTCATTTCGCTTTCAGCAGAACCCCCTCAGTTTTCCTTCATTACCCACAAATAGTGCAGCTCAACCCTTATTGAACAGTCCTAATAGTCCTCCCACCCGGTTTCTATCTATAGTGCTGCCGCTGACAGGGGTTTGCGTTCCGGATTAATCCTGAGTCTCTGAAAGGCTGTGTGCTCCGTTATGCCATAAGCAGATGCGCTGAAAGTTACCCATGCTGTAGTTGATGAATTAGCGGTCCCACTTATATTAAGTGGCCTTAACTACTATGAACTTACATTTAAATTAATCATTTGGTACAATGCACTTATTGTGTGCATACATATTTTTACATTGTACTTACCTGCATGTAAATACATCTGTAATAATTTCTGCAATTACATTTATAATTACATTATTATTCCTTAAACCACGCTTAAACCTACCCATACCACCAAACCTGTCCCTAACCATACCCGTATCCCACCTCAATAGCAGCAAGTGTTTTGCAATACAATATGAATGCAATAAGTACTGTACAATGCACTTATTGTTTTTGATGTAAGTGCATAGTAGTTAAGGCTACTTAATATAAAGTGGGACCAAAATTAGTTCTTAGAAACCTTTTGTGTTCAAAAGTCATGAGTAAAAATACATAAACTTCCTTACACGATGAGTTTTTTTTTTATTAGTTGTTCAAATATTAATAAGCAGTGGAGCTAAAGTTTAAATATGTTTTTTTCATAATGAAAAACTTAATGGTTTTCTTTTCAATTTAATTTTTTAGTGAGGCTAATTAATGATTTTTCTCCACTGCTTCATATCAGGGCAGTTTTATTACCCTGATCTTATTGATTATTGACTCAAATTATTGACTTGATTTTTTTACTTTATATTTTACTTAGAATAAATTAATACATTTAATAAATTAAATGTCTCATTTCATGGATCCCAAAGGTATTTTGCAATACCAGAAAAGTAATAAACATAAATAAAAAAATAAAAAAACCAACCTATACTAATGGATGTAATTAAATACAATTTGAGCTCAAGTTGTCAACAAGGCTGTATACAGCATCTGCTAGTCAATATTAGACTGGGCCCATCAAAGTGTCATTTTGTACAAACATCAATAAGAACTAGAGGTCTTCAGATGAGTTTCTCTAATAAGTCCCTACAGAAAGATAATAGAATGGATTTATCAATAGCCTAGAGCTGGAGAGATTCAGAGATCTTGATAGGGGGAACTTAGTTGAGGCAGTTTTAATTCAATTGGTATCAATCCTGTTTACACTGTGTTTTGTCCAGGATAGCTCATAGCAAGGTCATCTTAAACGAAGGCAAGGATTTAATGAAATGCTAGTGAGATTTCTCCAATCATAAATCACATCTGTATGCTCAAAGCCAAAGACCACAAACTGGTTTCATAAGCACTATATCTGTGGTTTTTCATTGACAGCACTATAGGCCTAATATGTGTCCAGGAAGTCAACAAGCTGGAAACTAACTTAAAGCACACAGTGTATAGATTATATCTTTGAATTTTCTCTGATTCACAGCAGACACTTGGGAAACGTTCTTAGCACATCCAATATCAGTGGCATGATGAATAACTAGATCCTTGCAAAAACCTCAATCAATCACATGTGAATGTTTTCAGCTCCTGCAAAACACTTCTGCGTGCACCATGTGCGTTAGCAAATCCGATCAATGAAGAGATCTCCATCTCCTACACGTCTAAGTGTGGCTGATTGATGGTTTCATTCGAAAGTTGCCTGAAGCTGTGGAGCACAGCTTCGGCGTCTAAAAACGCACTTATGATATTCAATGTTAAAAACAGCTGATGAATTACAGAGTAAACTTGTGTGACTTAGCCAAGACGGCACTGCCGTTAAGGCCAACATTGATGTTTTTATGGAAATTACATATTTATTTACATAAACATTTAGGTATTTGGGAGGCTGCCAGAAATGCAGAGCAAGATTTGGCAAGGAAGCAAGCTTTTTTGAGTATGCACTTTAGTCCTCAGAACTGCTCATTAGCTTGTACATTGTTGAGTCCACATTGCCCTATTAAGTGTGGGCATCAAGTTTGTTGAGTCTCATTGATGGTTGGCATTATCATGGGACCTTCAGTGATGTATACAGTGACTGGAACACAATGAAGAACAGCACTGGCTTCATCTAAGTGAAAAGGCAAAGGAGCATTTGTTGGACACAGCTGCCTGCAGAGCTTTGAGAGTAAAAACTGTATAAAAGGGCAGCTATTCTTTATTGCTTTATTCAATAAAATAAATATTCTTTTTCCTTTAACCTCTTGTTAAAGGAAGCTATAAGAAGTAAACTTGTCTTTATACTTTAAAAGCAATCCACAGGGAAGGGTCCAGAGAAAACCTCACAGATCAGTGTTTTTTCTGCCTTGTTGCTTCATCCTGTTGTAAATTAGATGTTCCTCAGAGGACTCGTGCTCCATTTCATATGCAGATATTATTCTTACCGCCAACACATGTCTTTCTCCAGATGTCTCTGGGAAGGAAAGGTGACAGACTTTTGTGCAGTTACTCATCCCTAAATAGGCCCGAGAGGACTGGAGTCTGAATGAAAGATGACCCGGGTAGGTAGATGGCTTAAAGTCACCCATTTAAGATCAGAGAGAAACACATAGGTCTGTAAAATCGGGACTGCTGTAAATATGTCTTACATTAAAATGTCTAATGGCGCTTTGGTTGCATATTATAAATTAGGATATTTCTTTGACTAATAGAACACGAGGGCACGCATAAGGAAAATCAGATTGGCTTCTGTTTGAATTACGGTAAAGGATATTTTTTTGCAATTGGCCCTGAAAGAGAATTAAAGGATATTTTTTGCAATTGGCCCTGAAAAAGAATTCTCTAAGGGAGTTAGAGAGTTTTTTAACCATTTATTTTTTTTTAAATCCAGATGAAACCAACATGAAAAGTCTATTTCTAAAAGGAGGAAAAAATCTAATTTGGGCGTGTTTTTTTTTTTTAACCACACTGCTGGAAAAGTATAGCTGAGAAAACATGCTGAGTTAATCTAACCAAGCAAGCTGGATTGCTCATTTAACCCAGCAGGCTGGGTTACTCAATTAACCCAGTTGGTATCTCATATTGGCTACAATGCTGGGTTAATTTTACCTCATAAAATGGTTATTATTTAAATTTTTCTTTCAGACAAATCTGTAAATTGGGACTATAAAGAGTAAGAGTTAGTTGGAATAGACCGAACTTTTTAGACTAACATGACATTACACTTAATGGACAATTTATGGACACTTAATGGTCAGTTAAATAATAGCTATAAAAATATTTTTATTTGATGACAGTTTAATAATTTAAAGTTATGACAACTTCATTGAAATTCTATAAACTGCATAATTTTATGGAATTTTAATGAATTTTTCTTTAAAATGTTTAAATATTCATTAACAATATTAAAATAAAAATGTTGAATTGGTGATATCTGTGACGATTTAGTATGAACTGGCAAAATAATGCATTGAAAAGGCAATATCCATGCTTGCAGAGTGATAAAGAAAAAAAAAACATGAACATTGCTTTTCTTTGTGTCATTTTCTCTGTCGGACATTGAAGTTTTCCCATCAAGCAAGTGACACCTCCCACTAGTGGCACAGTGACACGGCACAACTAGATTTCTCCCATTATAACCAACGAAGCTGTGAGTGTGACGACTGCTTATTATAATGCAAGCACATTCAAAAAGGCAATTAGCTATTTTCAACAAAAATCCAAGGCTTCTATTCCTATAGCAGCCATATTGAATGTTACTTTTTCTCCCATCCTCCCAAACGAGCATCTGTTACACCGTTGGCATTGTTGTTTCTTGTACACAAAAAGTCACCATCGTTCAACAGCCACAGTAGAAACACAATTGGCATCAATTTAGCCAAAAGCCTGAAGTGCCTTTCCTGCCCCAGATTCTCAGTTTCAGGATTGGGTAGGGGAATAGATCAGATTAGTTAATTAGACAGATTTGAGCTTGTTAATTCTTGTCCCAGAGTCTTCAGACATGTTCCTCATCCATCTGGTAAATGACCCAAGAGAAGATGCGGTTTAATCGTCTCCCTCTCTCTGTACATCTTAATTAACTGCAGCTCCCTCCTCTTTACTGGATTTCAGCTGAGGCCTGAAACCATATTGCGTTTATGTGGGATTTTTTTTTCTCTCGCATTACAAACATTCTGGTTCTGTTTGGAGGACCACCTGTTAAATAGAGATGGCCATGTTCAACATTGAGCACTAGCTTACATTCAGTACAGGGCATGTATATATAAAGTTATCTAATTATGTAACAGTAAATGATGCAATTTTTAGAGAAACTTTTCAAAGATTATAGTGTTTCTAAAGTGTAACTGTAAGCGAGTATCACAAAAGTTTTGCTTGAAATTGTGTTTGTGCCGAATGGCCTTAAAATAAATATATTATGCAGGTTACATCATGTCAGTAGGTGGCGACAAGGGACTATTTTTGAATCATTAATTTTACTGATTCGTTCTAAACCCTGATTCATTCAGGAATGAAATCACACTACTTTGTGTTGCTTGGAGATGTGCAGTGTTTCTGTGGCGTCTTGGAAATATTTTTGTTGGTGAAGCAAACACAACAAAATATTAAAACAACTGGCAACACAGTGCCCAAAATGCAACTTATTTAATATTAACTTGTTTACTGAACTACTGTATAAGCACACTCTGTTTGTGCTGTTTTTCTGAATGTCAGCACGCCTTTGATTACCTGCGGCACTCTGGCACTCCTGCTTGTGTGATATTGCTTAAATCTGACACAATGACTTTCATTAATTTTTAATTTTAACTTTAGCTACAAATATCTTGAAGTACATTTTTGGAGCCACCGACGCCATATATATAGGCTCTAGCGTTGCACATCCTAATATTACAGTATATACTACAGACTGCACTATCAAGTTTTTCCTGAATGGACTTTTCAGTGGAGGTAAGAATAAGTCTTTTCTTCACTCCAGTTCATGTGTTTTCAATCACAGTTTCTACACTTTCTTCTCAAATGCCGAAACGACTGTTTATACAGTACTGGGTGGTGTTGATTGTGTCCGATTGTGTCAGTTGCATCTTGTAGTGTAGCAGCTTGGGAGAATGAGAGGCCTGGGTAGACCACTGCAGTGGCACCACACACCAAACCCTCCTCCCTAACCTCCCTAATGAGTTCTGATGCTAAGCGTGCACAGTGGCAGGGTCATTTTGCAAAGAGACAAGAGGCAGGGGCAAGGAAACGTTTACTTATTTAAATGGAAAGGTCATTAGTGCAGAGACACAGAGGGCCTTTGACAAATGAAGTCAAAGCCACTTAGTGTCCGTTCCTCAAGCGAACGACCGTATAATACATAAAACCACACTCAACTGCTTTGGGGCTCAGTACATGCGCTTAGGGACAGCATACTGAACTTCCTTCTGCTGTAGTTCCCAGAGATGGAAATGAATTGCTCCCTCATGTTTAATTTTTCATTATATTGCCATTTTACACTAAACAGCATAAAAGATTTAATTTAGTGAAAAGGTAATGTGTTTTCTCTTTGCTGTTTGAGTAATTAGATTGGTAAGCCGTCATTAGTGCGGTCTCTGTATAACACACACAGACATCAGGCAAGGAGAGAACCGACTTCTCACCATAGACAAACACTTATCTAAATGAGGACATTCCCATTTAATTATATTGTTTTTAGATACAGCTAATTATAACTTAGTCTCAGCCTCAGTCACGTTTACAGTGTATGTCAGTGCCATTCTCCTTTATGTATGTCTGTGACAGAATCATAATAAATTTAGACAGAAATTCTGATTACAGTGCCTTTTTTCCAATACTATTTCAGTACAAACATTTATCAAGAAGGCCTCAGAAATATCAGATTTTTTATAACATTTTACTAATTTTGGATCTATTTCAAGCAACCACTCTCCTAAACAGTATGCTAAAAAGACCAACTAGATTGGTCACTTTCATTTACATCAGACAGTCTTTGTTTTTTAGATTGTAAAACTAAAATAGACTTAAGAATTGTTTAATGCTTCATTTATTAATAATTTTACCAGTTAAGGTTTAGCTAATTTCAGGGAACAAATGTATACATTTTATAAGCTATTGTTAATTACACAGTCAAAGAAAGTCATATACAATTAAGGTGATCAGATGGCCATGGTGAAATATCAGGTCATAATAAAGACACAGCCATGCTTAACTTTGAATGTTCATGTGTGAGTTTGTTTATTCTTTCTAATTCACAAAGGTCTGAAAACAACAGGAAACTAAACATCTGATCTTTGATACATTGGTACATGAAAGGACATACATTGGTACCAAAGGACACTTTGGTACATTTCAAAATGAGGTTAAGCTTAATTATCATCTAGACACAGCTCAAAGCAGACTTATTTTATTGGGACATCTGGTCACCCTATATCCAATCACTGCACAACCAGATGAGTACAGTATCGGAAGGATTCTCCTGCATTCTCTCTTTCTCACTCTCTCTATCGCTCTCTTTCAGAAGCTTGAGCTGAGTTTCCTCAGGCAATGATACTACAAGCTGTCACATAGGACGTTTCCACCCGTTACATGCCACACACACACACACACACGCATATGGAGCACATGGTGGTCACACGCATGTTGCCCCACAGGAAACACGTGTTAAGGGTTTGCTTTAGATGCTGCTGATTTTTTTCCAAGTGATGTTTGTGCGTATGTGTTTGGGGATGCCCATCTATCAGCTCTGAGGTAAAATAGGGTGTGTGTGTGTGTTTACAAAAGAGAAGGAAGTTCCTTCTCAACTTCTTTATTTGTCATAGAATCTAGACAAGAATGTCTCATTCTGTCACAATCCAAATCCCATGGCTAGAAATAACAAACTTTTCCTAGAATTTGAATTCAACATAATAGTTGCTACTATTGTAACATATTCAAATGCATTCTAGCTCTGCAAATGGCAGAATATATATATATATATATATATATATATATTTATTATGAATCAGGAAAAGAAACAATGAACACGTTCTTAAAAGTCCTAATGGAAGAGAGGTTAAGGGCAAAAGTTGAGTGCATTTAGGCTGCTAATGCCCACAGTATCGGCACCATCCACTCCATTATATGCTCTTATATCTGTCCGCCTTTCAGAGAGATGATTAGAAATCACTCACAGAGCAATGCTCCGGGCCCTTTGATGGCCACTGATTAAAGTCTCCAAGGTCTAGGGCCATGGTCATGACCTTTGCTCTACTAGATTTTGATTATAGAAAATCAACTAGCTAAAAGATGCCCATGCTGAAATGCAATATAGAAAAAAAGCATCAAAAAACAATACTCCTTTCCCAAGCCCCCATTTACTCTCATTTGCAAAGAGATCAAAGGAAATGACAACCAGCGTCAGCCATTAACTAATAGGAGGAGGACAGCTTTTGATGGCTGCCAATATCCTCCATACAGTAGGATTAAGGATTGTTTACCTGCTATGCAGTACATAAATTACATAAGTTGCTTGTTCTAATGACCTTCAGAGTAAAAGAAAGAGAGAGCCATTTCACTTTGATGCAGAGATCAGGCATTTTAGCGAGTTCATCTCAGATGCAGTGAAAAAGGAAATTGATGGCCATTGATTCTATTATTAATTCATTTCTCCATATTATTAAATTGGAATGGTCTTAATCTGTGGAACAGGACTGGTTGTATTTTGGATTAGAGGTAAATCTAATTTAGTCACCCTAGAGAGCTGTTGTTCTCCCTCTCTGCAAAATGATCAACTTTCCAGACGTTAAAAATGAGCAGCCATTTCAAAAGTGGGCAGAAGCATCTGGCAGACAGGAATATCATCATATCAGCAAAGAAAACAAAACATATCATCATTCAGTCAGGCTAGTAGTAGACTGAATATCTGAAACAAGCTGGAAATTATACAGCTATAATGTAACTCTACAAACACACTTGAGCTGGAATCAATGGCATATGATGCAAAACATTGATTGTTCATAAGTTTCAACACATGCAGAAGCGTTCAAGACTAGTCATTTTTTTTGCAATTTCAATATCACATGCTAGAAATGCAGCAACAAATGTAGAATGTATCACAGAAAACCAAATGCTTACGTTTGCAAGGCATAAAGCTGGATCAATGAATGCACAGTTTTCAGTGACAAAGCGGCACTGGAACAAAAAGGGCAATTCTGTCAAATGGCCCAAAACATTCACACTTGCCCAAACTGGCCCAAATCTCTCACACTTGCCCCAGGCCCTTAACAATAAACCATTCAGGGCTCAAACACAAGATACTGTTAAACAGCAACTGGCAAATGCAGGCATTGCTGGTACATTAAAGGAATAATTTAATCATTTACTCACCCTTTGTGTAGTTCCAGGTGCTTATGGTGTTATTTTCTTCAGGGCTGCTTGAAAACCTCAGGATTCCTACAACTGGGACTTGTTCATAGAATATCAAAAGTCTTATCCAGACCATTAGGCTGAAAGGCTGTAGGTAAGTCCATGTGGTTCTCCTGCTTTACATTTCATTGGATGACGTGTAACCCAGCTGTCGATGCTCAGTAATTCGTTTTTTATCTGTCTCATATTCCTTCTGCCACATCCCGTCCGGCGATCAAGTTAAACGACACCTGCAATTGACCGCCAACCCCTGAGCATGAACGAAGAGGGGCATCTTGTGAACAGATGGGGTTTGAATAGATTGGTGTCCGATCAGCTTTAAACATTACATCAAATTACACTACATTACTATCCTGCGCTCCCAGATGTGATTATCATACAAATGGACGATTGTTCATAATGCGCTCATGGTCTGGCAGGACAGAATTCCATTTCAATGCAGTCAGGGCCAGAAAGCATTTTAGCACAGTGAGAGATTTGACTCGCATATCACTCTCAGTCGTGAAGGAAGGTTGCGCTCAGTATGATGATGGTCTTTTTGGATGTGGCGGAGTGCAGGTGAAAAAACCCCAAGTTGACAGGTCTAGGGAGATAAGAGCAGTCACCAAGCGACAGTTTGGATGTCAAAAGCAGCTATACATGACCCAACACGCTGCATCAGCCTCCACCAAATAACCTCGCTTATCGTCTGTCACTGCCATCAGAAGAATGAAGAGAGACCAGTTTGCTTTTTTCCCTTCTTCTCCCTGTCTGTTTGTCTCCAAAGAGAGTAATGTCTTTCAGTTGGAGCAGGGATTTCAAACTCTTCTCCTGAAAGGCCATCTTCCTGCAAGTGGAGCTCTAAACACCTGAACCAAGTAATCAAGGTCTTCAGGAGTACTCTACAATTACAGGCAGGTGTGTTGGAACCGTAGGATGGCAACCATTGAGGAGTAGAGTTTAACACTTGTTCATTACAAAAGACAGAAGAGACTCTTTGTTTTTCATTCATCCTTTGTTATTTCCAGCCAATCACCACTTTCACTCATACATTATGCCTAACCACATTTTCAGGCCATGTGGGATTTGAACCCATGATCCTCACCTTCAAGACACTGGCTTATACCACTCAGCCAGAGGACCTTTCACATGCACTGGGTGTTTTTAACTATGTTTAATCTTAAGCTTATAGGGGGAGGCATGAAATTCTTTGGGCTATGTTTCTGAACTGGGAAAAGAAAGGATTTGAACCCTCAATTTCAGAACCATGAAGTTGCATTCTAGCACTTTAAGCTATTAGGGAACCTTTGGTGTAAGGTTAAGAAATGACCACAACCAAACTATAATTGCTTTTAAACATGCAATTTGAATATAAGAAAAGGTGATATTTGAACCTGCGATTTCAATAGTACCAAACCATATTCTAGTGCTTTGAGCTATCAGTCAGCAGCTAGGTTACTCTCAAGAAATTACCACAACTAAACTATAATTATTCCTAAACCTGCAATATTCCTAAACTCAGCAGACCTGAGTAGGCTGAATCTGAATGCTCTTTCCTGACTTAGGGCTCTCAAACCAATATTTATGTATTACAGAGAGCTTCTTGAAACTGTACAGACTCCTTCTAAATCTAAGAGTGTATATCTCCAAGGTACTTGAGGCCCCATTGATGTGAAGGACTTTTGGAGAGGACCACTACCATATGTTCAGGAAATCATACCAATACAATGTCCCTCAACTTCTTTGACTATTGATTTTGGATTAAATCAACCTTAGCTTAAATGCTTTAGACTTTAGGGCCTTAAAATTCTATTGTTTACAGTTGTAGCTTCTTTTGAATCCTGTGGAATGAGCTCAATTAATCCCTGCCATAAGCAGATACTTTGTTTTTTTTTAATATTTTAACTGAAAAAATGCTTCATAGCCGGGGGTTGGGGGGAGAGAGAACAGAGGGTTGGACAGAAAAACCATTCATTGCAGTTGTCCTGGTGTAGCCATGGTGATGAAAGGAAATATTTTAGCTCCAAACTGAGACGGCAGCTTCTTCTACATGACATTTTCTGTAAAAAAAAAAAAAAAAAACCCCAAGCAATGCCCTTTACCCTTAGTGAAATGGGGGACACAATGAAACAGGTACATTGACTTACCCTGTCATCCTGTATAAGATTTGTCTCTAACTCATGTGTGAGGCAGATGTTTCTAATATTTGGCAGGTCAAATATGGGTGGTAATATTTTGTTGTCAGAATACAACCAAACAACACACTGCTAGAGTGTGGTAAAGGACACTATTCTTTGACAAATGAATCTCTCTCTACCTACAGGTGCACCACAGGAAGAGATGGATAGGAGGATAAAAGCGGAGGATAGGTTTCAGGTACGCAAGTCTATGGGGAACCTCATTCACACATTAACAGGATATCCTGGGGGAAGTGAAAGACTACTGTGAAGGCACCCACCCTGAACACACACGGGAACCGTCACCATCTGCAATGAAGACAAACTGATTATCTTGTTAGACAGCCCTGCATAACCATTCTGGGTATGATTATGTATAAAGAAACTACACGAAAAAAGACAGACACTCTTATGGAATAAACAAACACCAGTGTCAACATGTGAATCAGCTACACACAGCATGTGCATCATGTACGAGTTTAATGCATATTTAACATACTGGGAGTGCTGTATATCATTCACACATCACTGGTCTTGATGCTGGATCACTAAATGCTCCAAAGCAACACAGCATGTCTTAAAGCCTCTGTGGAATGTTTCCTGGAAGAGACAGGTAGATCTATACTCTGAGAAAAAAAAGCTTAATAATTTGAAATTCATGGCAAGTAGGACTGCACAATTTGAGGGGAAAATGTAAATGTGATTTTTCTAATTAAAATGATTGAGATTTAAAATGTGATACAAATATTAAAATAAGTAATATTACTACTGTAATGAAAATGTCACTGTAAAATACAAAAAGTTGAGTATTTAAAACTGCAGGGAGGTTTATAAACGCTTCTTATTAAAATCTGGTGAAATGGATGTTATAGTGACCCAAACTCAGAGCAGATGCAGAGATGGAGTTCATACGAGATACTAAAAACTCCAGATAATGGGCTGCACGGATGTACAGGTGCATCTCAATAAATTAGAATGTTGTGGAAAAGTTTTATTTCAGTAATTCAACTCAAATTGTGAAACTCGTGTATTAAATAATGAACTTTTCCATGACATTCTAATTTATTGAAATGCACCTGTAAATGAACACAGTGCTATGCTTGTAAATATGTATTTAATTAAATTAAAAAATCTGGGTTTAGGCTTTGTTTTTCTATTGACATGCTCATGCATTGACTGTTCTCTATAGATCCCACCTTCTCACATGCCATGATTGGTTGATTTTGTACAGAGCTTGCACACTATTGGTTAAACTACTATTCAGTCTCTACCTTCAGCAAGTATGAAAGCAATAGGGAAACAGCCGAAACCCAGACATTTTAAGTAATTTAGAAATCTCGGCCAGGATATGTCTGGGAAAAAAGAGGACGTATGGTCACTCTAGTGCTAATTTTGTCAGACACTTCTAATTTAGTCTTGTGTCAAATGTACTTTTTAGTTATCATATTTAGCCAAACTTGTCCTGTTTTTGTTTAGTCAAGTTTTAGTCGACTAAATGTCTGAGCATTTTAGTCTAGTCTTAGTCAATGAAAACGTATATGGTGATTAATAATGAATAATGTTTAAACTCATCAAAGACTTAAATATGCACTCTCTCTGTCTACATTACGAAAACTGGTAAAAACAAACAAAAACATTTTAGCAGTGAAATTCCTAATAGTAATTCAAATACATTGTAACAACAGTGGTTGACAGGCTAACAATTTCATTAAGCCGAACATCTCACATGGTGATCGATAATCTCCAGCTTATTTGTTTGTCGGTGCTTCCGTAATGTAGAGCGAACGCATGCGCATGGCTGCCAGATTGCAAATATTAAGCAAAACACCGGGAAGTAAATGTATCCTTTTAACAGAGAACCACGGATTTGGGGATTTTAACTATTGCTATCTGGCAACCGCACACATGAAAGCTTGCATAGTAGAGGCAAGTACAGCAGCCCGCAATCATATTTTGTCTCCTTTTTTTGACAATAATGGAAACAAAAAGAGATTTTTGTATAGTTTTTATTTAAAAAATACATTTTAGTCTCATCTTCTATCGTCAACGATAAGCTATTGCATGTTATCGTTTATTGACCTTATTTTCGTCTTGTTTTAGTCAGGGGAAAAAAGGTTGTCAACGAATATTTTTCAGCTTTCGTTATGAAATTAACACTACTCTAAGTTTTGCGATTTAATAATCACTAATACGTATCAGAGTTTGAACTTTATTTCTATTAATCTTTCAGCCCTAATGCAAAGACCTTTTGCAAAGACATGAATGATTCTTGTATGTAGGCTAGTGGAGGTGTAATTAGTACAGAATTCTGGACCTGTTCATCCCAAACATGTCCTTGTATGTCTGCCTCATAACACACCTGACTGAAATCGTCAGCTCATTAATAAAGACTAAAAGACCTGAACTAAAAAGGGAAACATTCAAAACCTGCAGTGCTGAGGCCACCAGAACAGGTTTGGGAAGTACTGTTGTAGACATTTCCTGGTTAAACTTCAGTTCTTTGTTAAAGGACAGTATTTTTTGAATAGTGCTATTTGAGCTATCAAGAGATGGAGAAGCAGGAGTATAGAAGGAATCTTCATAATAAATATTGATGTAGCAGGAACCCCTCAAGTTCTCACAGAAAAAAAAAACACTTTTCAACACCATTATTCAGGGGAAAGAGAACAAAAAAAACAAACAAATAAAATTATGACCCTGACACCGTAACATACACACCAAAATCCCCTTATAACATAAACTGTATCCCCATATGTATATTTATATGCACTCACATACTCGGTGTGGTCAATGTAGAAGCAAAGTGCAGTACTGATATTACAGTTATTCAGCATTACAAACATCTTCGCTCTCCCCTGCATGGATGAGGTTAGAATGAGAGGAGGAAGATAGACAGAGGTGATCTTTATTTATGTCAGTTTTTTGGATGATTGGATGGTAAGTGGGCAAAGATGAAAGTGCATATTTTTCCGCAGTGTTGTTTTTTGTTGTAGGGTGCATGTTGAAAAAATAAACCTAGGCTCCATTGATTCTTTCCTTCCTCCATCTCTCAAGTTATTAATCAAGGCCTGCAGTCATAGAAGACGTGTGGATAAAAAAGGAGTGGATCAGTTGAATTTGATGCTCTGATGCATTATCAGTGAGCAGTGGCAGATATTAAACTAGAAACCTCCATCACTCGGATAAATACAGAAAAGGAATAGTCTCCCGTCTAAAGCCCAAAGGATTTATGCGTACGCGAAGGTTCGCGTACAGTGTGTGTGATGCAAATTTCATCATCAATCTGTTGACTGCCTGCGTTTGCACACTATTAAATGGAGTGTACTTTGAAAGGCTAAGTTTTCAACTGTACGCATATGCTTGCATATGCAAAAAAAAAAAAAAAAAAAAAATTAAGTATACTTTGGGCTAAAAGGGCTGTTTACCCAACAATTTTCCGTATTTAGGCCATTAATTTACACGACAACAGTGTTGTGAGAGCTTAAAAATGCAAACATTTGAAAATGAGTTTCAAATTTCAAGTTTTTGAAAATTTGAATTTGTGAAAATGCTGACGTCATATGCATGAGTTCTAAAGTCGATTATTCTATAAAAATTCTGACGAAAATCCGATTCTGACATCCAAAGGCACAATGATTTTTTTCCTCTTATTCCATGGATTTTACCCATTTCCCTCCACTTGTTACCAGTGTTTTTCTGCCAACACAATGCACACGCAGCTGCAAGTGACGTAACTGTGACGTCTATTCCAAATTGGTCTATAGGAATGCATATGTTTGCAGGCACGTAGTGCGTAGATATCGTCAACTACTGGCCTAATACCGCATTTTTTGTCATTTCACAGATCTGTCTGAACAGGGTTCGTTTTTGACAACATTATCATCTAAACACGAAACTTCAAAAGCGCAAAGGAAACATTTTCTGTTTTTTCGTCTTATGTAGCCCCACAGTTCCATTAGTAGGCTCAAATACACTTTCATCAACATCAAACCAGAAATGTTTTTGATTTAAGCTAATATGGATACTACTCAGCATCATAATTAATATTATTCACTGATTATTCACGGAGTCTAACACTTCAAAACTACTACTGTCAAAGAAAAGTAACTGAAAAAAAATATTTAGTCGTTTTTTAAAAAGTTTTTTAAGCAGTCATGGAATCTGCTGAAGTACTTTCTGAGGTATGTAAGCCCCTAATTGGGAATCACTGGTTTAGAGAGGTACAGGAGAATGTCAGGTGTGTTTGAGAGCCGGCCGACAGGGCGGGGCATCTGAGACCATCAGTACAAGAAGGATAATTATAGAATCACCTGATGTTACCCTAGCAACAGAAAGCAGAGGTTCACATGTTCATCCCACTGTGCTGCGTTGCTACAGAGACACCTTCCTCTCCTGTTAGCACAACTGTGAACACTTAATCTGATCATTTTAGAGAGGTGCCATGTCACCTCAAGCACTTTCCCCCTCCCTGCTATTCATGACACCAACTAACGCTTAAAGAAATGAGACAACGCTATTATACCAGGCCAGATAACTTCATTTCCTTCCTCTCATGACAGTGAGAGATTAGAGTTCTATCAAACAAGTCCTCTGAGATAGGGGGGCTCACAGTGTTAGTAAACAGAAAACATGGGGATGGGAAAAATGGCTGACTTAAACGTCATGGCTCTGCTTAAATCCCGAGTGAGCTGTCTTGCTGTCAACATAGTGAAGTGACTGAATCAAAATGCTCTACATAGCAGCTACACTACCATTCAAATAATTTTTAAAGGATTAGTTCACTTCCAGAAAGAAAATTTCCTGATAATTTACTCACCGCTGTGTCATCATAGATGTTCATGTCTTTTCATGGTTTTTGAGAAAAACATTCTAGAATTTTCCTCCATATAGTGGACTTCAATGGTGGCCAGAGGGTTGAAGGTCCAAATTGCAGTATCAATGCAGCTTCAAAGGGATCTACACGATCCCAGAGAGAAACGATCTAGAGAAACGATCTGTCATTTCCTAAAAAAAAAAAAAAAAGACATTTATATACTTTTTAACCACAAATGCTCGTCTTGCACTAGTTCGACCTCACGCTTGATGTAATCACGCACGCAACGTAGGCCAAAGTACCGACCTAGTGTTTACAAAGCAAATGTGCAAAGTCAAACACCCCTTACAAAAAAAGGTAAAACGGCAATGTCGGATGATTTTGAAGTTGGAGGAGAAAATGAGATGAGTTTTTCACCCTACCCTCCCTTTTTGAACCGAATACACAGATGAAGAGCTAACCGTGCGTGACTTTTCCAACATGATGCCGTAATGCGTGAAGACATGCATGTGTGGTTAAAAGGTATATATATACAGTGGGTACGGAAAGTATTCAGACCCCCTTCAATTTTTCACTCTTTGTTATAT
>NW_015544166.1:1307134-1317140 GCF_001515605.1 Sinocyclocheilus anshuiensis
TGAAGGGGGTCTGAATACTTTCCGTACCCACTGTATATATATATATATATTTTTTTTTTTAGAAAATGAGATAAGACCCTTATTCCTCAGTTGGGATAGAACCCTTTGAAGCTGCATTGAAACTGCAATTTGGACCTTCAACCCCATTGAAGTCCACTATATGGAGGAAAATCCAGGAATATTTTCCTCAAAAACCTTTTGCCGTTTTGGAACAGCTTTTGTGTCAGGAATTCAACTAAAACGGTTATCTAGTTTTAAACAGATCCTGTCTTTTCAGGTTAGCAGGCATATAGCTTTCATCAAGAGGAGAATGAGAGTGACTCTCACTGACACTCTATAGATAATTACACTCTTTGTCATTTATCTCTGTAGAGCTCTGCTAATGAGAATCCAACATGATTCAGCCGACATTAATGTTCACAAGTAGACCACAGTAATTATATTCACATATGATGTGAATATATGTCCTTGATCATTTCCGAAGTTTATCCAGGATCTTTTTTTCATCCTCTGGCTGCCATGGTGATCTAACAGAATGATGAGCGAGGAGAAACAGTTATTCTGGACTCCTCTCGCTGCTCAATCTGCCTCGCAGTGTTTGGCACATGGCTGTCGGAGGCAGAAATCCTCTTATACTGCCTCCATTAGAGGTGCATGCCCTCTTCCCAACAAGACCACACCATTTCCCTCTCTCGCTCTTGGCTCTCACACAGACCTCTTCTGAGCATCTGGAGGTCACTAAGACACATGCAGAAGACATGGAAGCTGGCTCATAAGAGCAACTAACACTGCCCCGAGAGATTGAGTCTGGGATCAGAGTTCGCAGCTATTGAGTCTCAGCAGTGGCAGGAGGAAGCAACTGTGTTAAGGGTTAATGAGAGTCAAATCCAAGAAAATATAGTGTAGCTGTTGATACCAATGTAACATTAAAGGGATAATATACAGGGTTTCTGCAGGTTTCATGATAGTAAATTTAAAACCTTTAAAGACCTTAAGACCAAATAAAGAAAACTTAAGGAATAAGTTGGAAGGAGCACAATACTAATCTCTAAATGTATATGTTTTGTATTAGCAATGCTTCAAAGATTACTTTGGGGGGAAAAAAATCAAAGGGATTTGAAGTTTTAATATTCTATTGACAGATATTTGTTCTAGTTTAAATATTTGTTCTTGCATAAACTGATTTTGTGTAATTTTTCAGAAAACAAGACTTCATATCTTCAATTTGCATCTCAAGTAAATGTATCTTGATTTAAGGATGTTCTATATTTATACAGAAGAAGCATGCAACATTTAATGCCATGACTTTATGAATTTTAAGGCCTTGGTTTTTGAAAAATGCTAATTAAGACTTAAGACATGCAGAAACCCTGAATATTGTTAGCATTAGTTTCTAACCGTACGCAATAAAAAACAAATCTGTAACACTTCTCAGACCTTACTATGTGGAAAAAAAATACATTAAGATTCTCACAGCACCTCAAGTTCATGGTTGCACATCCATTTCTTGAATTTCTGCTGTTTTTCTGCTCTTTTGACTGATGTCAAACAAGAAATGCAGCTGAGCAACTGAACTGATCTGCCAGAATAAAATTTGCTGGAAAAAAAAAAAAAATCAAATTCTGACCTCTGATCCTTAAGCTTAAGTGTGAAAAACACATATCCATTGCATTTCATTCCTTTTCCCCTTCAAGTTTAAGAGCACTGAACAAACACAGTTACTATTTCAATGCAGTCTGCACAGAAATTCAAAATCATTCTCTGTTGATTGTCTCTATTGTCAGCAGAAGCGTGTTTGTCGTATTGTATAAGTGCACAGTTTGAAAGACAAGCTTTGTTGAAAGTCTAGAAATTGATCCAATTTTCGCTTCAGGGGATAGTTAACTCAAATGAAAATGGTCATCTTTCACGCACCCTCATGTTGTTCCAAGGCTGTATGAATTTCATTTTTTTCTGTAGAGTACAAAAGCAGGATGTTGAAATACTGTGCTGGTCTCTTTTCAATGAGAACTGAAGATTTCAAGCTTAAAAAAAGCATCATAAAGTAGACCATAGGATACATGTGCTATATCCCAACTCCACAACAGCTTCCTGTAAGAAACAGACTGAAATTTAAGTCATTAAATCACGTTTTTGGGTGAACTGGCCTTTTAAATGCTAACTTGTGAATAAAGTTATATATTTGCCATAGAGATGCTGTTTACATTTGGCTACATTGTCGTCTTCTGTTTCCTCTCACACCCAGAGTGTCCACACCATAGAGAACAGAAGAACCAGAAGGAGAAGAGAGAAGACACAAGAGTTGCAAGCAGGTGAGAGTCACACAACCGCATGGACCAGAGCACTCAGTGTGTCAGATCATGTGTAACACCCACATACACTGAATATATTCCATGCGTACTGGCAGACTGAGACACTCATGTAGTTCATATCCCATGATGAAAGACAGGTTAAAACAGCAGCAGGGTGTTTCCCCTTGAGGACTGACAGATGTGAGGATGAGAGAAGAAACACAGTTGGAAGGACAGATAAGAATACTGAAACTTTCTGGACATCTTGAGGTAAAACTTACTATTTAAAACACCAAAAATGTAACATTTAACACCTGCCTGGAAAGAGAGAGAGAAAATAAAAGATTATGAAAGTAGAAATAAAACTAATTGGGACAACGAGGCGACAAATGTTAATATCTTTCACAGCTCTCCTAAATCATCCTAAATTACACTTTATTTCTCAATATACCCACAACAAATCATGGTGGCAAAACTAAAAAAAAAATATTTTTTAAAATAAAATTCTTAAAGTTCAGGATTAATATCGCACAAAGCATCTTATAAGCATGATATAATGGAGAGGGGGCAAGAAAAAGGAGATGGGGACATAAGGTGGATTTAAATGTGAATCTGAATCATCTGTGTGTTCACCACGGCACTTTCTGCTGCACCATGGCTCTGACCTACATAATGTTAATCTCAAGTTTCATATTTCTCAATTTGAGTGAATATATATGGGTTTGAGTCCTTAAATTATTTAACATAAAAGGTTTAGAAAGGTCAAAGAATTGAGCCAATCAAGCTGAACACTGCTAGATTCACTTGAGGAAAAAAAGACATGAAATGGAGATGAGCTCTTTCTTCATTTGACAAGGACATGATGTCCTTCTGTTAAAGGCCAAAACATATTACATGAATGTGAAGTTAGATCTCATTAACCTGAAAATGAGTTATTTCCAGTGTTTTGACTTAATAAAGGGCTATAATAAAGCTGAAACAGCACATCAGCGCAGCAATGAGATAAATCTGGGCAGAACTCTGTTCTAAAAGTCATAAACTAACATTAGAGAACTACATTATACCATAATCTCATCAAAAAGCCCTTTCTCACAGAGCTAATAAATACCCTGAGTTGCACTGGGCAAAACCGGGGGGATTTATGGTTCATTAGGGCAGTGGAGAACAGACGCGATGATGTTTTTAGTAGAGATAATGGCCATTAAGCTAAAGCCCCAAACGAAGGCGATTCCTCAAGTGCAGTTTTAGCAAGAGACTCAGTGCTCACCTCCATCACGCTGGGTGGATCTGCCACTATTCTGAAACCAAATGTGGTTAAAACATGAGGACTGCATTTAGATTATCATTTTGTCTTTAAAAAAAACACTGAGGGAGAAACATGCTCGGGACTCATTAAAAATACATTCATGGGTCTTCTTAGCCTTCATACACTTTGTATTTTGTAAATGCTCAAATTTAATTTGAATCATGTGGTTACTGCATTTCCATGTGACACTGAAAACTCAGTTTTGTCATTGCAGGAATAAATTACATTTTAAAATATATAAAAGTAGAAAATAATTTTTTATATTCCAGTATAATTTCAGAAATGACTTGTTTTTACTGTATTTTTAATCAAATAAATGCAGCCTTGGTGCAGCCTAAAATACTTTTTAGCAAACATCTTACCAAGCCCAAACCTTTGAATGGTAGTGTACTGTATACAGTGACCGTATTAAAGGGTTAGTTCACCCAAAAATTAAAATTCTGTCATTTACTTACCCTCAAGTTGTTCCAAACCTGTATGAGTTTCTTACTTCTGTTGAACACAAAACATGATATTTTTTCAGTTTTTGGTCCTCACTGATTTCTATAGTACCCCACCCTCCCCATATTATGGAAGTTAGTGGAGACCAGAAATGATTTGGTTATGCACATTCTTCAAAATATATATATTTTTGTTTTCAGCAGAAGAAATAAAATTGGTAACACTTTATTTTAAGGTGTCCTTGTTACACATGTTATATGTACTTACTATTACAATAACAATAAATTATGCATAATTAGTAACCCTACTAAAATGCATAATAGTAACCCTAACCATATAGTAAGTACATGTAGTTGATTAATATTACTCAGTACTTAGAATTACACTGTAACAAGGACACCTTAAAATAAAGTGTAACCATACATTTATACAAGTTTGGTACAATTTGAGGGTGAGTAAATCAAGACAATTTAAATATTTGAATGAACTCTCCCTTTAACTTAAAATTGTATTTTGTCAGTATTAACCATGACTGTTAATACCAAATCAATGAAAACACCAGAAATCTCCATAGATGCATTGGTGTAGTTACTGTGTTTTGCCTTTGTAGTGTAGTAACTATAGTGTTTTATATAATGTTCTTCATGTGACACAAACTGTGTTGTAAATGTTCAAAAAAAGGAACTCGGCACCACCCCAACCCTCAAAACCAGTCAGACAACATGGCACTTTGCTCATTTTTATTTCTCAGATTTAAATACAATGACAGGGTCTACCTCAGAAAGAAAGAAATTCAAATACTGTTTCTGTATGGCGGGCAAGAGCGGGAAAAGAAGAAACGATGACCGTTGAGTAAACCTCACAGAGGAAGCCGGGAGATGCTTGTAAAGGTGCTGGCAGCGGTTCTTTTGCCACAGAAAAAGAGAAAACACACGTCCTACACAAATGCCCAGAAATGTCACTGAACACTCAGATCACATCAGAGAGAGATAAAAATACGCTCAGTAAGTTCACTTGGTTAGTTCTGATCTAACTTCAAAATATCCATATATATACTGAAATATAGAATCTCATGATTAAGGAGGCGTTTTCTCAGCAAGCTGTTGAGTTCACGGTTGCTCTGTGCATCCCCCTCATTTCTTTAAAAGTCTTGCCCCAAAATATAGAAATCTGATTGGGCAGATCAGGTTTGCTAGGATGGGGTTTGACAGCTGGTGATTGGCTAAAAATGTACATGAAAAAGATGATTGGCTAACATGTCAAAATTTAAGATTAAGGTAAGTACGTTGGTCCTATTTGAAGCAGTTACAGGTAGAGTTATCTGTAGCCTACTTGTTTTTTTTTTTTAAAAAAGAAGAAAATGACAAGAAACAAAGTCCTTGGGCAGAAGAGAGGATATGCACAGAGTATAAAAAAAAAAAACAACAGAGAGAGAAAAATGTTCAACGTTAGAAAAAATAAGAGCATACTGATATTTTGTTGTGTTTTTTTTTGTCATGATTTGTATTTATTTTTTTGTGTTCTCTTCGAATGCATCTTGTCTTCCTCAAGGTCTTTGGAACAACGACTTAGCGGCGATAGCCGAACTCATCCGCGTCATCATCACGGAAATCTCCATAACGCCAAATGTTAAGCTGCAAATGAAAAGGAAAATAATCAATTAAAGACAGATAGTTAAAATATAGCTCTAACTGTACACTGTGGGAATGTCAGCCATGCAACTGGTGAGAATGTCAAAAAAAGCTCTATTACTAAAATTAATTCAGATTTCAAATGCAGTTTGGACACTTTCATTGTGGCTTTGCTGAAGCTAAGCTGCCAATATAGTATTAAGTTAACACTTTATATATATTTTAAGCACTGTAACCATGCATATGAGACTTATTGACCCTGCATTGAAAGCATCATAGATTATAATGAAGAAGAATCCTCTAAAGCAGCAGATCTTTGATGTTTTAAATGGGCTTCTTCTTCAAATGGACACGTGGGGTAAAATAACATTGCAATAATTGTTGAAAGAGAAAACAAACATTTGAACCCCCCCCCAAATTCTAAATAACTTCAATGAAACATTAATAAGTATCAAACTGAGGCTTTAAGTCACCTGACAGCACTGATTCACCATCATTAAATTCTGATAAGCGTTTTTGCCCATGTGTCTGTGAGACTGAGGCGCAGACGGCCAGCGTGTAGACAGGAACATTAAAACACGAGCTGGTCTGTAACATCATCACACCTCAGTAATAACGAGGCGAACGGTCGTTTACCGTGCTCTTTAACTCTAGTCCTTTCACATCCAGTCACGCGTGAAGACTTTACCTCCAACAAATTCCATCGCAGCCCTTCTATTTTACATCGGTTTTGCCACAAAGCAGCGAAACGGTTCATTTGTGCAAAAGAGAATCGTTTCGGCTTCAGAGATTCTTCGGGAAGATGGGAAATCATTTTGTATGTCATACAGAGGCTTTTATGTTTTCTCAATTTCTGTCATCGGTGTGCATGTGGCTGTTAACTCTGAGAGAATCACAGCTAATTAATGTCTATGATAATTAGCGCCGTCGTTAGCAGGGACATCATCATCAAGATCTTGGGTTGGCATGGTTCTCTCTTCTGCTTGAGTCTTGTTAAACAGCTATTGGCTTGTCATATGGAGCAATGTTTTAGCCAAAAGACTGTTCAATGTGCACCGCGCTGCATAAAAGTCAATGTTACAGGTAACAAAGCCAAAGCCAGTTCTGAAAACAAAACTCTTCGGTTTTCTGTGCCAACAAGGGCATTAAGCAATATAGACAAGCAGCAGGGAAGGAGAAATACAAGACTAATAATAATAATAAAGACACTAACATGAACTGAGGATGCCTCAAATATACAGTCTAGCGCTAAAATTATATAAATTATATTGTATATACCTATGTATGTAATAATAGGTAACACTTGGTTACATGAGGTTCAATTTGTTAACATTAGTTAACATGAACTAACAATGTATACATTTGTATTTAATGAACATTAATAAAAATACAGTAACAAATGTATTCCTCATTGTAAGTTAATCTTATTGCATTTAACTAATGGGTTGGTTGGTTGATGTTTTAATGTCATGCCAGTTTTCTATATTCATTTACAATTTGAAATAAAATAAAAGAGCAATTTAAAACCTGTATCAGGTTTTTTAAATTCACTTTAGATAACTCTAAAACAGATTCAGGGTTGAATCTGTACAAAATTTCTTCAAAAGTGTTTGCGGAGTAATATTATTTCCTAAAAGACTTTAAACCAGCACAATTTAATAAAATGTTTAAAAGAAACTGGACTCACTGGCATGAAGAGCATATCGGTGAATCTTCATTTGATATTAAGAACTTGTGTGTCTTTCTTTAATGTCCTATTTAGCATAATGTACAGTGGGTACGGAAAGTATTCAGACCCCCTTAAATTTTTCACTCTTTGTTATATTGCAGCCATTTGCTAAAATCATTTAAGTTAATTTTTTTCAATCTGATCCTAGTGATTAATGAAAATAAAGATGCAACTTTTACCCACAGTAGGGTTAACTTCATACACTGATCCCATTCATTTTGCCATTTGTTGATGACGCAAGATGCTGTGGTGAGTTTAAAGATCTGAGGGTACATGGAACACATTTCGATATCTGTGAATAGTGCTTCTTTAGCAGCAGCGTCCGCCTGTTTGTTACCTAATGGAACCTTATTTTAAAGTGTTACCTATATAAATATAAATAAATGAATTGCTGCAAAACACTGTGGTCGATCAGTCAGAATTTACAGCTGTGTGATAAAGCAGAAAGATTTGAAGAGGATGAGAGTTTAAAATTACAGCTCTTACCCTGGCACTCTTGGCAGATTCCTGGCCATTCAGATATTCAGTCACCTATGACAAGCAAAAGTACATTTAGACAGAGAAAGGCCTAGTGTTGTGTTTAACTTTAACATACCCAAACAACATCCTTCAGCATCTTCAACAAAATAAATGACACACACAGGACACACAGGGTGGCGACTGGAGCCATGTGCATGCAGAGTATGCATTCAATAACAAATGAAAGTGTGGGTGGTTACAGCCACTAGACGGCCTGTGTGTCCACTACAGACACAGGCCTGAATAACACTAAACATACTGACTGCTTCTGCCACAGCAAGCATTGAGAGTCACTGACTGAGGCATAGATGAGTCAGAGAGCGAGACTGTCTTCGTTTCCAGTTCAGAGCAGTATCGGCAATATCGTTAGAAAGCTGGAAAGGTCTGTGTTTTCTGAAGTACCAGGTACGGATGAGATCACAGCCGAGGATTCAATGCACAAAGATGGCAGATGTTAAAAAGCGTAGGGTGTGCTCTTTTAGCAGCGTGTTTGCATGTGGGGGTTAATTGGCTGGCTGAAGATCAGGTGATTCTTCAGTGCTTTAGGACACGCATGAAAAGACGCCGAGGTACATCTGGACTCTGCAGCTGCAGACGGCAGAGAAAAGTGCAGCTAACGCAGTCTCCATCCATCAAGCGTCTGACGCACCACAACATGCAACACAGCACCTCACGCGCCACATTCACACACACACCATCGTCAGCATTTTCACAAACTCTGCTGATAGCATCATGTGTGACAGTTCATCGACATTTCAAGATTAGGGATGCACAGATATTAATAATACTGTTAAGCTGATAATTATTACTGATAAATGGTTGATATGAAAAATGTACAGTTTCCATTAGAGCATGGAGCATACCTTGAAGGCAGTGTTAAGTCACTTTGGATAAAAGATTAAGCAAATAATACATGCTTATGCCATGGCGAAAGTTTGAGCAAAACATGCTAACTGTTCTGTCTTTGGCTGCATAGACGAGCACAGAACACTGTTTAGAGTCCCAGCCTCAGAGGAGACAACAGAGCAGTGGATTTATTGATTTATTTAGGCTACTGTATATTGCTGCTGCCACACAGATCTAAAATAAACATGCGATTTATTTCCCAGCAGTTTACCTTCACAGACATAACCGACTGTTTTTGCAACTCATGTGTGTTTTTAACGTAAATTTGTGTGTGAATGAGAACTTAGATTAGTACTCACATGCTGTGACAGCCGCTTTCTGTCCGTGTGCTTCAGATGTGTGCGCTCTTTTGCACTCAGAAAACCTTATATCAGAAGTTTAAACGCATATGGTTTAAAACGCATGATTTCAGCGCGATAAACATGATAATCAGAACCAAAACAGATGTTTTTAGCAGGTCCAAGCTGTAATGGCTCAGCTCTATTCTGGAAAAGGGGCGGGGAGCAGCCGCTCATTTGCATTTAAAGAAACAGGCCCGAAAAACAGCGCGTTTCTGCTTCCACTCAAAATAGGCATTTTCAAAATTTTATAATAAATTATCTGTGGAGTATTTTGAGCTGAAACTTCACAGACACATTCTGGGGACACCAGAGACTTATATTACATATTGTAAAAAGGGGCATAATATGTCTCCTTTAAGACCAAATGTACGGATTCAATATACCGATACACAGATTTCAGACATCAGATTTCTTTCCCAATTGTTTACGTTCACTTAAGACACAACAGACTGCGCTTACATTAATACTTGCCAATACAGGCAAACTGACATTTTTAAGTATTTGACCACTGAAGTGCAATAATCTGCAAAAAAGAACTGAATTCAAAATTGCATGCTATCTGAGAGGCAGCTTTCGGTGTGTGCAAGTACCACATTAAATGAACTCTTTAACATTAAGCACATCTGTGCTTAATTATCTCATTCATGAATGTTTCTTTATCACTCAATGACAATGTGTTGTCAACTTATAGAGTATCACCATCACAACAGAGTCTGAAAGCACACAGACACAGACACAGACACACACACACACACACACACACACACACATATATATATCGGAGATCGCGCAGCTCACACATCCAGGAGAAAAGAAACTTGTCAACGCTGCCCCACGACTTT
>NW_015544166.1:1317177-1330363 GCF_001515605.1 Sinocyclocheilus anshuiensis
CCTTTCCAAGTGCCATTTCTGTGTCCTCTATTCATAGCCCTCACTCTTGTGGGTTCAGGTGGCTGTGTTTTACCAATCTGCAGACTGCAACTGAGTCTTTTACAGTCTCTCGGCATGAAATGATGGGACAGTGATCAGATTTGCGGTGTTCTTAGAAACACTCTATAATACCCAGTAATGCAGGCAGCCTGAAAATCAAAGCGATCATAGACACAGCCGCACAGCATTCGAAGAGAACAGTTTGGACTTTGATCATCTCAGTACAGAGATTAAACAACAGAAAGACGCTGGAGCTGAAATGGCTTCTCTGTCCCAGATCAAGCCTGTGTTCAATCCACAGGGCACAGGAATGAAATGGGGTTTTAGGCAGCGATGCGTGTCATTCAGCATGTGTCCCGGCCCATTTGTGTGGATGAGTGTGTGTTTGATACTAGAGGAGCAGAAAATTCCCCATTCTAAGCTTAGCTAACTTCTACTGGTTAATGGGTAATGGAGTTGTCAGGAGCGAGGCATGATGGGATATGACTGGACATGGGGTGCCCTGTAAACGCCTGATTGTATTTTAGCTGAGATGAAATAACAATCTGAGACTTTGGCTGTTTAATTTTGTCATTTAATGATGTGTCAAGTTAAAAATAACTTGAAAAACATCTTACCAAAAGCCCCCTAAGCAATATGTCCAACTGGACTCAGGCAAACTCATTATACGTGGGTTCCTTCATAGCAATTAATTCAGCAAATTAAAGACATGTTTAAGGAATGAAACAGGTGAGTAACAGAAATATAAACCACTATTTTAAACCCTAGACGACCTTCCATAAAATGCTAAAAAGCTACAATTCTCATAGGACAATTTCATCACATAACAATCGTAATAAAAAATACTACACCTCCCTTGGGCTTTACCATCTGGATTGTACAACTCAATATCACCAGAATATGACAGTGAGAAAGATAGATATTAACAGTGCTGTAGTTTCATCAAGCCATCAATAGCACCACAGGTTTGTAGAACATCTCTGGCTGAGATCAGACCACCTTTCATGCCTTAATTAATGTCTCCAAGGGAAGGTCATTACAGCAACAAACTCTTTCTGAAATGATAAGTCCAGAGTTTAGCCCTTTTAAATCAACAATCTAAGTCAATACTGGATGCTTAAGGAGAATCTCCCAGAACAAATCTCCAATAAGACTGACTGCACTCTATGACTGTAACGCTAATTGGTATGTGAGCTTGTAATTAGCTTGTAAAACTAATGAACGTGAAAAGGCACCAGAGTCACTGATGGTACGCTACAGTAAGCATAAGCTTAGCGCTGATGTAGCATAAATACAAGGAACCTCTGTACCAAACCCTGCGAGCTGGCTTGTTGCCTGCTGCCTAAATAGACAGTTACCTAGATACCCTTTTTTGCATTAAATAAAAATGATGTATAATTACTTCTCTTGACTCCTCTGTCATCTTGGATTAGGTTAATTTGACTGATCTTGTTGTAGTGCATTGTTGCAGACCTTGTTGGAAAAGCCTTTGCATGAGAAGCCCACTAAAAGCCCACTGAGCTTTAAATGCAGAAGCAGCACTACTAAACTGACCTCAGAACAGCTTGACGTGAATTCGGCCCTTTCAATCGCATCCCGTCCGATAACACACAGACCTCTCATCCAGCATGCCAGGTTGAGGAAGAAAATCAGAGAAAGAGAGACAGACTAACACAGAAATAAGAAAGAGCAGTGTTTGACAAACACAGGGAGGGAAATAACACATCGATTTCAACTATCGATCCCGAGAACTGATGAAGCTCATGCACACTTATCGAAAGGCCTGCGTTATCCGCACGCAGTTGGAGAGAAAGAGAACCGGTGGGCCTTATCTTTCACTCTCTCCCTGTCAGACAGACGTTCCCATATCTGACTCCTACTTTCACTCTAAAGATTTCCTTTCCCTTTTTCGTTCTCCTTATACGGATATTCAAGGACTAATTTCTCACTAGACCACAGTGAATGTGACGGACGGACTGACGTATGGACTCTGGTCTGGAGACTTCAGCAGAGTAAAGATTTGCTGATAGCAGGAAGTCAGGTGTCAAGCATGGCAGATACCCTTCAGCAGCAGAGAGGATGTTGGGAAAAAAAGATCACAGAGCACAGTGTGTTTAAAAGGAATAAAATATCACAAGACAGACAAAGGGGTGTGGGGTCACGGGTGGGATGGCAGCGTGTATTATGAAGGCAGAGTAAATAATCACTGCGTATTAACAGTGTTTTAAATCACAGCTAATTTACTAAGGTTTGATCCACTGCTTTGTCTTTAATCCTGCAGATTATGATTTATCACACCGCTTTCACCGACATGTAAATACATGCAAATTTCCAAACTACATCCTCCTGCACAGGGTGTACTGCACTGGAGGCCAAACCAGCAGCAAGAAAAGATGGGGAAGGAGAGAGAGAGGACAGAGAAAGAGAGCGTGAGTGGGAGAGATAATGAATGAAGGAGAGAGTGAGATGAGAGAATCTTTATGAAAAAGCCAAGGGTGAAAGCAGAAGACAAGTGGCATGGCGCCACCACACTATACTAAAGTGCCAATGCTAGCCAGACTGTGGACTCGATCTGGCATACAGGATGTTCCCTTCATGTGCATTTACTGATGATGGAATGTAATAGTGTAATAAGATAGTTATTACACATTTATAAATGTACAAGTCTGCATTAATGGCAGGAAAAGTGGCACGGACTTTGTTTTTGGAACATATATTACAATGTTCAGATGATGGAATATTTCCATGTTCAGTTCACTAATTTCTGTGCAACTAGCATCACCGAATGAAATGGCAAAAATGATCAGTTTCCTGAACACTATCTGCCATTGGTCGGTCAAACAGATAGTCCTGCCCATAAACTCACAACACCAATGTTGTGGTGTTGGGCTGATCAGGATGCTCAAACACTTTCAGTTGACAATCATTTATAGCCATGTTTACATGTCTCAAAACTACTGGAGCTTTCTTTGGATGTACATTGAGCTGTAATGCGGAACTAAAGCATGTGTACAGTATCTGAGGTACAGTATGCCAGAGCACATGTGATTCACATATCTATGGGAGTGTGAAACAGGAGCAGAAGTGAGTGCCACCGAAGTCAGACAGCTCAGCTCTATACATGCACCTCAAACAACCTGTTAGCACAATAGAAAATGAAGAAAGAAAGCGCGAGGGAGTGAGAGGCGGGGACGAGTGAACCAGAACAGCAGTGTTCCTATGGGAACAGGGAAACGGTGGACCTGACGTGGCTGTCACAACACCCTCCATATGCTCAGAGTCTACAAACCGCTTCAAGTTCATCACAAGCAGACTGCCAAGAACAAACCTGTGTGGTTTGATTCAGGAGTAAAAACAAATTACGTCAGGGCGGCAAAGGTCACAGGATAAATAGCTGATCAAAGAATGGGTTCAAGTGTCTCAAATCAAACTGAGGGAGAAGTTTGTAAGCAATTAAGAGTCTTACCTCCAAGCGTGATAAACAGCTATTAAATGAAAGTTTCCAGAGCTTGTTTAAATGTGTAAACTCGGGCTGTGTGATTTAGTGATTTAGTCTCAGTCCTGTGTCAAATGTACTTTTTAGTTATCATAGTCAACCTTGTCCTGTTTTTGTTTAGTCAAGTTTTAGTCGACTAAATGTCTCTCTCTCTCTATAGCTCAAAATTATAATCGAAATGATTGTTGTCATTTGAGAAATTAATTTTTACATTTCAGGTATTGCACTTTCAACCAATAAGCACAAACCATCTGAAACTCATACACATGGTTTATTTGACCTCATCTAGTGCACTGATTTATTATAGGTTATTTAATGTATAAATTAATATCAAAAACTTAGATATGCACTCTGTCTGTAAAAAAAAAAAGTCAAGATCTCATGAAAGAACATTTTCAGATCATCGTCAGCACTTCTGTAATGAAGAGTGAGTGCGTACACATGGTTGCCAGATTGCCAAAATTAAGCAAAACACCGGGCAGAAAATGTATCCTTTTAACAGGGATTTGAACTCAACCACACACAAAAGCTTGCATAGTAGAGGCATGTACAGCAATAATATTTCGTCTAATTTTTTAGTAGAAAATAAAACAAGATTTTTGTATAGTTTTTATTTTTAAAATACATTTTAGTCTCATCTTTTATCGCACTGTTACTGTATGTTGAAAGAGTTTACCTTATTGTCATCTCGTCATTGTCTTGTTTTAGTGATGGGAAAAAAAGCTTGTCAACAAACATTTTTCATCATAGTTTTCATTAATGAAATAAACACCACTGTGTGATTAAGTTATAATTATAGTATTAGTGTTGTAATTTTACAGTTGCACTGAATGAATACAATTATTTATTTTACAGTGAAATATTACAATAGTATTTTTTATTTTAATGTTTTAACAATAAATGAATAATAATAATAATACAAGTAAAATTTTGGGGCACATTGTGCATTTAAAAAACCAAAAAAAACCCACTTTAAATCATTGAGTTTGATCAGAAAATATAATTTGTTCCTCTAATCGTGCAGCCCTAGAATAAACTAAGCTCTGACAGTAAAAACAGCTTTTAAATAAAGAGATCTAAATGCTCAAACTATTGAATTAAGTCCTCTAAGGTCCTGTGTGAGCGGCAGTGTGTTTGTACGCGCTTGACACAATGTCACAAATGAATGCAGCAAGTTTTAAACATGCTCAAGAAATGGCACAAGCATTACATAACAGGAAAGGAGAAAGAGAGGAAGTGAGAGCGAGACTGATAACAAGGGGAGAACAAATGGTCAGTGCTTCATAATAATACAAAATGGCTGCCATCAGAGGCCCTGCTGTGAAACAGCGAGGTGTATTTCAGGGCACATAGATTACAACAGATCCCAGTTAAAGCTAATGCCGCCTCTGGCTCAAACTAGCTGACCAGTGGCTCCACACTCATTATTCAGGTTCTTGTATTTAGATGCGTGTGTGTTTGTCACTTACCATTTTCTGCAGGTGCTTCTCTTTCCGTACGTCCACCATGACAAGGCCTTCTTTCACCAGACCCAGACCCACGTCATCTTTCGAGTCAGTAAACTGCAGCGTGACATGTGGGCAGACAGCTCCACTGTATTCCACGTTCAGCAGACACTGTGTGTTTTGAATGTCCCTCACCATACTGTCCACGGCGTCGGTCCGTGCGTCTTCCTGTGGGTGAGGTCATCAAAGGAACATGTCACATATCCATTCATCCTAAACCAGGTTTGATTTCTACAAACTGCCCACAACACAAACACTTACAATTCCACACACTATTGATAGACACTTCAAAGTCCTCAGTGTGTGCTCTGAGCCAATCAGACTCCAGCTCCAGCTGCGGAGTTGCTCATTCATCACACTTACACACAAGCGCTGCGATAATGATAAATGTAGATTTGAAAACAAAAAAACAGATCAAAATACCTCTACACCAACACAATGTTTCACAAATGTTTGACACACGAGGTGAGAGATACAGATCTGATCTTTCTCGCTCTCACACACACACACACTTTGCTCTTGTGAGCCAACCCAGTCTCCATGGCAACCTCAGAGCATGTTCCCCTTGGGGGGAGTTATGGTGGGGGTACGAGATACAGAGGCCATCCAGAACGAGAGAAAGAGACAGAGATAGAGAGAACAATGCGCCTACCTCAAAAGATGGACAAGATCACAAAACAGCAGTATTAACAGGGCAGGTGGCATGATGCCACACCTACACACACACACACACACACCTACACGCGCACAATCAAGCTCCGCACACAGACCAGGTGGAAAACTTACTTTCATATGCATTTCCTCACACAATTCAGCTAACAAAAAGGCTTGTACTGGAATATCAGCATTCTAGCATAATGCTTACTGTTGACGCTGAGTATATACATTTACATTTACATTACATTTAGCAGACACTTTTATCCAAAGCGACTTACAAATGAGGACAATGGAAGCAATCAAAATCAACAAAAGAGCAATGATATACAAGTGCTATAACAAGTCTCAGTTAGCTTAACGCATTACACGTAGCAAGGGTTTTTTAAATAATATAATAAATAAAAAAGAAAACAGATAGAATAGAAAAAGAATAGAGCAAGCTTCTGTTAGAGGTCTTTTTTGCTTTTGTTAATTGTAGGCCTATAATAAAAGAAAAGAAAACAGATAAAATACAAAAAGATTAGAAAGCAAGTGTTATTTTAATTTATATTTTAACCTCTTAAGACCCGGCAAAACATTTTAGGAAAAAATGTTTATTTTTTCATGTCATTACATTGTTTAGAGCATTAAAAAAAAAAAAAAGTTTTTTAATTATATTTCATTCATAAGTTATGCTTCGTCCTTGGTAGAGGACATCGGGACTCAATTTCTTAAAAAAAATAAAAAGACATGTCATTCCACCAGGAGGGAACATTTAATTTAAAAGTCCGTAAAAGTGGGAAATATAAGTGTGGAACTATAGGGTCCAGTTTTATTTTTTCCCAAATTCTGTTTTATTTTTTTCCCATTTTTTTTCAATTTTAATTTTTCTAGACTGTTTTTAATGCTTAAATTAAATTTTATTAATCAAAAAGCATGTCTAATTAGTTGAAATCATGAAACTTACACAATTTAATGGCAATTTGTTAACAGTTTATCCAAAATTACATTTTTAAGGCCCTATGAAATACGTTTTTTTCCTATTTTTCTTAAATGTAGTTCCAAATTCTGTTTTACATTAATTTTCTGGACTTAATTTGAATGTTTCATTAAATTTAAATAATCAAAAGCATTTCTAAATAATTGATTTTATATAAAATAAAAAAATAATATTCCGTGACATTCTGCGTTATACAGTAAATTCCACTTTTATGGCTGGATTCCAAGATTCTATCTGCGTTTTCCACATCACGGAAATCATAGGGCCCCAAGTATATAACATGTGTTACATCACATGAGCTCATTACATACAAAAACAATTAATGCAATGTAGTGTGTTCTTGTTGTATACTTTACACTTGTAATGTATGGCTATTCTATGCAGAAAATTAGCATACTTTGCAGAAATACGATAGTATGCCATTCCAACAGCTAAACTAGCATGATGTGACTCATAATTCCTGTCTTTTATAACCTGGATGTGACTATGTTGTGCGTGCATGCGCAATGTGTCCTACAGGACCCGTTAGAAGGCCACGTTGTGTGATGAATCACATGGGAGTGCATATGAATGTGTTTGTGCAAGAACTTACATCCTGTGGGACCTGAATGAAGGCAAATGTGTATTCTGTAGCCTGTGGAGGAAGCGTACGCGTGCTGAAGGCTGGAGGAAGGGCTGCAAGACGCGTGGAGGATAATATCTCTCTCTGAAAGGACAGGAGAGAGAGATCGTCACATTGTGGTGTTATAAAACAGGCTTCATACCCCTTTCATACACTGACTGCCTGTACAAGGTCCTCATTAAACGGAGGAGGTGTGAGTACAGCACAGCAGATAAAAGCAAAGTCAAGGATAACGCTTAACTCCTCCACATGCCACACTCAAAGCCAGCAACACTATATGAGAGACACACACTCTCTCTACTGGGTCACAGTTGAGCGCTGTGTTCATGTGTCTTTAGTGCAGAACATGTGAACGCAGCAGGCTAAAGAGGCTGGTTAGCACGGAGATGCCGCAAAGGCTCGTTTCAGCTTTGAGAATGACAAATACAGGCAGACAGAGACTAGAAAATGGAAAATCAGACCGAAGACAGATGAAAGTACAAAGCAAAAAGACTGGCTTGTTCTACGTGGGGGGTTATACAGCAATTCTTCAGAGGATACACATCAAGCACACGGTGGGCCTAGAAATATTTAGACACAGTAGGGCCTTTCGCACCGCTTTAGTTCCAGAACTAAATGTACAGTACTAAAGTACTGGAAGTGTTTGAATGTCAATGCATTTCTCTCTATTTATGTTTCATAGAAATGGGATTAGTAAATGTAATTAAATCAAGGCAAATTGAATCAAACAATATGTTTAAAAATCACAAAACAACAAATATTTTTCTCAGAATGAAGACAATGACAATTTCTGGCTGTCAAACTTGAGTGGATCATGTTCATAATGTGATGAACTCTGACTTAACATATTCATGTAATCAGTTACATGCATTTTATAATATTAAAGAGAATGTTTAAAATATGTCAAATTATATGTATATTACAGTAGATTTTGTTACAGTTAAGATCTGCTAGTTTCTCTACATTGTCAGATTGTTATATAAAATCAAAATGACAACACTTAGACCAAAGACCCCCCCAAAAAGAAGAATTTAGGCCATAAACGTTTGATGGGGCATTAAAATAAAGATCTGTCCCTCAAAACACTCTGTCCAGCGAATTAGAGTGATTGAGCAATAAACAGTGATATCAGATTCAGCACAATGCTCTTGCACCGAGGGTTAAGATATGTGGGCAAATAGAATAAAAGAATGAGGTGGAGAGTCTGTGAAAAGAGAAGAAAGAGGAAAGCACGGGGAATACAGAGATGAGAGAAAAGGCCTGTTGTGTGAGAAATGTTCAATCACATGACCACCTGCATATTTTCTCTTGTGCTGGCCTGGAGCCTTCCGCCCCGGGCACAAAAACAGCAAAGCATGCTGGGTACTGCAACCTTCAAGCTGCTTTTAAGCATACTAACATTATTTATTCTGGATTTATGGAGTGGAATTGTTTTCCACATGTGTGGCATTTTGACTGATGGATTCAGTGCTGGCTTTTGAAAGCATATGCAGTATTTTAAACACAAGTCAGAACATTCATCAGTCAGTGCCTTTCTAAAGAGACGCTCCACTCAGGAGATGCTGTGCTACATCCAGATTACGCATCAACCTCCCTGCAAGCAGATACTCACGTTTCCATAGTCGATGTAGAACACATGAACCTTTGCTGGAGATTCAACTTTCTCGACGCGAGCTCTGTACCTACGGAGAGACAGAGAAGAAAGTGTCAGTTCCACTCACTGATCAGAGGAGAAATCATTTCAGCAGTTCATCCACAAGCACTGGACAAATTGATGTAGAACACCTGAACAGGAAAAGTTTGGCTTTGCCACCAAATGGCACTTTGGTACTCTTTTTGGCTCCGAACTGCCTTTTCTACATGGAAATGACTGAAAGGGGCCACACTGGGCACCAGTACCGGGGTACACGTGACCTCCAATTTCACTTAACTAAAAACATTCACTTTTGTAAAGAGCAAAATACTAGTTTACTGCCCCTAACTGTAGAGTACAGACAGATCTTTTATGAGGGTCTCAGGAGGGAGTTGATCTTGTATTCATAACCTCATGCTCTGAAAGAGTAAGAAGCCTCTTATATTCATAAAGAGCAGTTCAAAGCTCTGCATGACACCTCAAACAAGAGGAAAAAGTCAAAGAAGAGTTTTCGTTTTCATATAATCAAACTTAGACATTCCAACCCACTCCAGACCATCCACTTATGCTAAAACACTTCAATCATCCAAAACCCCCCGCCTGATCCAGGGATGCCCGCTCTGAAAAATGTCTTTCTGCTAGTATCACAGACTTAATGAGCTCTTATGCCACTGAATGTCATAGTCCTGGTGCATCGTGGGAAAACATGAGCCAACTGGGATATAGAGAAAGATAACAAACACGACAACATGCTTAAAAAAAGAAAAGAAAAAAAAAACAGAACAACTAAGAAAAACTTGTAAGCAATTAAAGGAGAAATTCTAGGGATGTTGCTGGGTGGAGCCAAACGAGTTTTTAAAAGAGCAAGATGACGTCAACAAAAACACCAGCAGATGCTTGAGTAACGAGTCGCCCCACTGAGGATGCAGCCTGTTCAGAGTCTATATGAGGACAATAGAAGCTTCCAGACTCCCTAAAGGACAAAGGACTCATTAGAGCAGTCCAATACCCTGCAATCTAGGGCAGATTACCCCAATATAAAATTTAAGTAAACTGAAAAATACCCACAACCAACAGATGGTTCAATGTAAAACTATTTCAACAATGAATATGAGGTTAAAGCAATTTCCCTGTGAAGATAGCCTGCTGAGAAATGCTGCCTTTCTGCTTTTATTCTTTTTCCTCCGAAGTCATCTTTCCTTAAAATTAAAGACACACATCGGTTAGCAACATATAATAATATTCCAATATTAAGATAGATTTTTCCTTTAATTTTTAATTACTGTTCAATGCAATTTGGCATTATACAATAATAACTGCCATTTAACTCTCACTTAAAGTTCCCCCCAAAAAAAGAAGGATCAGTCACACTTTACTTCAATGTCCAATTCTCACCATTAACTACGACTTTTGCCTCAATAAACTCCTAATTTTCTGCTTATTAACAGTAAGGTAGTTGTTAAGTAGTGCTGGGCAGTATACCGGTTCATACCGAATACCGGTGTTTATTTTTGTTATGATATGAAATTTTAAAATACCGCAATACCGCTGCAGTATGTCGCTTAAACAACGTTCGGAAAGCGACACTGTTTGAAAGGGGTCCATTTTCACTGGTGCACTGTGGAGAGGGAACAGCTGTATGTGTTACTAATAGAGCCCGACCGATATGGGTTTTTTGGGGCCGATACCGATATTAGGGAGTAAAAAATTTCCATAGAATATTCATACTGACAAACCTAGCGACTTTTTTGGATAAACCTTAGCTATGGTTCAGTTGGAAGATTTCGCCAGTGCTTTCCCGCGAACGCGAGGTCTGACTTTCCCGGAGAAGTGTGACCTCTCTCGGCGTCTGTTCTGTGCAGTGAGCGGCAGAGAAGCAGCGCACCGCAGCCGACACGTCAGTACATGAGTACAAAACAGCGTTTCCTAGCACCTGTCGCTTACTGATTGTTTGGAATTATAAATATGAGCGTAGTTCGTCTGTTAATATCACATGCATTTTTTTGTTTGTTGTTTTTTTTAGTTTGTTACTCAGACGCAGGCAGTGAGCTGCATGAGACAAAAAAGTAATATAGCCAAAACAACAGCATAGTGTAGATGCATGTTGATTTTATCAGACGATGCCGCGATTATAAATGAGAGTGACTCCTGGTTAACATGTATTAAAAAGGGTCATGTTTAGTCACTATTTAGTGTGGTATTTTTTGACAATATTCACTCATCATGACAGTAAAATAGGGCATTCTAAGTCAATATACTGCAGTATTTCCTCTCTCAATCAGTAGAAAATATGGTTAACACCCGGTCATGCATGAAAAAAAATACCGTCATGTACCGTGAAACCGGTATAATTTTGAAAAATACCGTGATACAAATTTTTGGTCATACCGCCCAGCACTATTGTTAAGTTTAGGTATTGGGTAGAATTAGGGACTGTAGATTATGGTCATGCACAATATGTGCTTTATAAGTACTAATAAACAGCCAATATGTTAATAATAGGCATGCTAATAAGCAACTAGTTAATAATGAGAATTGGTCCCTATATTAAAGTGTTACCATAAAATCTTTCATGCTATCTTTCATACTTACATACATACTTTTACATTGATACAATGATACCGAAATGTATTTGTAGCATTTAAAACAACTATACCGGCCATTTATTGGTTATCAGCAATAACAAAAATATAATTATCATCATGTGCCACAATTTCAATAACGGTGCGTTATTACTTGAAACACCAATCACCTGCACACACTTGCCAAATCAGCAAGATGACTCATCATTACCTCTCAAAACTAGACAAGAACATCCTGCCCAGCAGCTCTGACAAATATTTTATTACATTTATTTATTAAAATAAATTAATAAATGAAAAGGTCTTTTGCTGAAACCAGGAAACTCGGCTTTTATAGCAGATGCCATTAGGAGATTTTTTTGGCTCTTACCATTCTCCATCACCAAACTTTGCGATGCAGAAATCCCCTCTGCGCGGGGCAAAGGATCCTTCCACCGGAGGCTGGGCAGCAATCTCTCCACGCATGCTCTCCATCAGGCTCTCCAGCTTAGTACCTGCACAGATAAAGATGGCAAAAAGGTGAACATCTCCATGCAATCCATCACGCTTCTCAGGAAAGTCAGAAAACTTCAAGCTTGCGTTCCTGGATTTGGCTCAATGTTGGAGAGCGCCATCCTGACGGCATGATTACATGATTTATACCATAACGGGATAATTTGAGAAGGAAAAGATGCGTTAACTTGCGAGTGACTGGCCTCTGCCAACATCGTTTCTCCAACTATGAAGCCCTGATGGCTCTGGAGAGGAAAGCATAATATTTTCCTCATTCAGCCTTTGTTGACAACCAACATCCATTGAGCTTGTGCCGGGCCTGGGGTCTGTTGCAAACACGGAAATAAAATTTGATTAAGACACACAAATCTTCACCAGGGAACATGTGACCCAAGCAAGCTCTCAAATCAACCAAAGGCCAGTAAGGTTTTAATACATCAAAATGGCTTGAAATGCCTTTCTAATGAGAACGTCCACTACAGATATTTACTTTTTTCCGCCATACTCTTGCAGCTGTTCATTAATTTCTCCCAACAACAAGAGCAATCCGTGTAATTGCTGAGGTGTGGGTTTGCTGGGGCACGGAAATGTGACAAAACAGCCCCACAGTCAGGCATGAATAATGTTGTAGGAGCGCAAAGCGGAGAAAAAAAAGAAAAAAAAAAAGAGTGAGAGCAGTAATGTGCGACAAACACCAAACATCCCTCCAGGAAAGCTGTTAAAATAAGCCAACTAATGTGCCTGTCTTAAGCTGTTCATTTACGCCCCCCTCCACTGACGTCATTGGGGTTTCTATGATAATTGTTTGCTAGCATCAGAATATTTGCATGCATTAAATGAAAAGATGAGGATGAAGAGAAGAGAGAGCACTTAAAACATGTCTACATTCAAGCAGCCTTAAAGGGGTCATATGATGCTTTTTTAAACATCATTATTTTGTGTATGTGGTGTAACAGAATATGTTGACATGCTTTAATGTTCAAAAAACACATTATTTTTCAAATACTGTACATTATTGTAGATGAGATATAAATAACTCCATGTGTTTATATTGTAACCAGGGCCGTTTCTGAGCATAAGGGTTCCTCAGCAAAGTCCTACACTCTAAAAAAAAAGGTTCTTCAGCGGTTCTTTGGAGTGGTTAAGGTGCTATATAGCACCACTACCGTATAAGAACCTGT
>NW_015544166.1:1330743-1332820 GCF_001515605.1 Sinocyclocheilus anshuiensis
TGATGCAGTACACAAGCCGCGGTTAAGACAGCTGACTCTACTGTGATGTGACGCTGTCTCTCTCTCTCTCTCTCTCACACACACACGATGCGCAAAACTCCGCATTTGAACAGTCAATAGCAAATACTTAAACTAGTAACAAAACATACTTACAGTCGCTGATTCAGAAGCGCCAGATTGTCATAGCAAAGTCAGAATTACCTCCTCTCCTAGGTTCACGAAATGGTCGTCCATAAAATGCATTGCTGTTCTGTTGTAAGTGATCTTAAAGATTCCTAAATGCATCTACTTTCGGAAGGCCAAATAAAGTGTTTTTGCTTTCGCCTAGAAACACACAGCGTCTCTCTGACACGGCTGCTTCAACACTAACTGCGGTTACTGAAACCACGCCTTCTTTCTTTGCGTGCACATTTGGGTGCATTATGCAAATATTCGCACATAGTGACCTAGATATGTGGGGGCGTGTTAGAACGAGCCGTTTTAGGGGGGTGTGGAAGAGTCTTAACTTTGATAAAGAATATCTCCTTGGTTTTGAGACTTTAGTCTTTGCAACTTCAGGGATCTTATTTATTCACGAACAGCTTGTAACACTCCAAAGAGAAAGGAAAACTTGAAATCGCATCATATGACCCCTTTAAGCCTGCATGTGGCTAATTAGCATGATGCCAACCCAAACAGAGCAGCGTTAGCGTGTGAATGTAGGTTTGTGTACGTGTGAGGGGTGCAGGGGGTATTTAATGGCAGATTTCCAAAAGGGGTGTGGCTTAAATGCTCTATTTAATTGGCTAACCCACCAGCATCCAGCCTGCTAAACGGTTAATTAGCACATATGGGAAGACACGTGCACACACACACTCACACCTCTCAGCTGATTCTTGCACAGTAGAGATATTAGCAGCGTTTCGAGGAGGCAGCAGTTTTTGAGAAGTTAAGAGGGGAGAACGTGGCTGTGTGACTGTGGGTAGAGTAGCATGTCAGATGACAGCTGAATGTGCAGCCTTGATTTATTAAACTAATTTAAAAAGTTTTGCATTTTCTTCCCAGGCAGCAGGGCAGCGAGAGCGCGTTTCCCCAGCTTCGTTCATCCATGCCCCACTTCCAGCCCTGCGAGAGCTTGCTAAATAATAAATAAGGACGGGGGTGTCCTCCGTACGCGTTATAAAGGTTTAATGGAGGCGGTGCATTTAACCCAATTAATCCAAGAAGCACTCAATTAGAACGCATAGACTGGGCAGAGAAAAGGTCTCTATTATAGACAATGGATGCTAATGAAAAATAATGCACTGGCTTATAATACGTCAAAGAATGCAAACCTCAATCCAAACTCTGCTGAAGGGATCATTCACTCAAAATGAACATCCAACCATTATTTAATTACCTCGTGTCATTTTAAAGGGGTCATATGATGCGATTTCAAGTTTTCCTTTCTCTTTGGAGTGTTACAAGCTGTTCGTGAATAGATAAGATCCCTAAAGTTGCAAAGACTAAAGTCTCAAACCCAAAGAGATATTCTTTATAAAAGTTAAGACTGGTCAACGCGCCCCCACATGTCTACGTCACAATGTGGGAAGATTTGCATAACGCCGCCCAAATGTTCATGCAAAGAAAGAAGGTGTAATTTTATTGTTGCTGCCACCGCCGCCGCCATGCTGTGAAGACGCTGTGTGTTTCATTGCGAAAGCGAAAATACTTTGTTTGGCTTTCCAAAAGAAGACACGACTAGAAATCAGTGGTTAAGTTGTATTTACAACACCGTTCCAGAACACTTCAACCCAAATATTCAGGTGTGCGCAGCGCATTTTATGGAGGACTGTTTCCTGATCCTGGGAGAGTAGACTACAATGTTGGCTGTTCTGACTCACAAACTATAAGTACGTTTTCATATTTAAAGGATTTGCCACTGACGATTCAAACGCGAGTTTTGAGCAGTGTAGAGTAGCACTTGCTGTTTGTCATTTCTCTGATCACAAATGCAGACATGGTTTTATGTTTACGACGCACGATGCAATGCAGCACGTAAAAAGACAGTATAAGTCATTATAATCAGTAATTATGTCCCCACTGGATGCAACAAATG
>NW_015544166.1:1334290-1359155 GCF_001515605.1 Sinocyclocheilus anshuiensis
ATTTCATTACACCAAATACACAAAATAATGTTATTTTTAGCAACATCATATGACCCCTTTAAAACCATAAGCTGTGTGAAACACTGAAGGAGAATCAGTGAATATCTGTAGCTCTCAAATCAAAAGAGATCAGGTTTCACGCTTCATCAAGTGACAAAACATGACAACTAATGATGGCACTAATGTAAGATGGCAAACATGATAGGAAAACTACTGAAGGAGACAATTTTTAGTGAATTAACTAGTTAACCTTTGGTCTAGTTGCCACACAAAACCATCATTTGATTTCAGAATAGTTTGAATAAAGCACAAGAATCAAATTCTCCTTTGGAGTGAAATGGAATGGCATGAGGGAGTAAAAATAATGACAGTTTTAATTTTTCATTCTGGGTGAACTGTCCCTTTAATTCACCTGAGAAAGTGTTAAACAGACACTCTTTAAAGCAGATCTGAAATGACTTGTTTCAAACATTTCTAAAAAAAAGTCACAATGAAATCAAAATAAATTGTACAATTAATATTTTAATTTATCCATATCAAGCAGATCATTTTATTTTTTATTTATGTGCCCACATTAAAAACATTAACTTCCCGTCTACCTCGCAAGAGCATCTCTTCTCAGACTCTGATGATATGTGAAAATGACAACAATCTAATTTTCCAATCAAGTCCCGAGACTCCCGACCTACATTTTTTTTTTCTTGTTTAAGAAGCTGTTTCATATGTCACAATAGGGAAGGAAAAATAATCGCAAATTCTGTTTCGTGCCAACTTGACAGTACCATAGTAATCAGATATATACTTTAGTAAATGACTATCAATATTTACATTTGATATTTACTTCAAAAGAACATGACACTACCCTGTGGTGGGAAAAACTAATAACATAGTACTTATTGTTAATTGGAAACTTAAAACTCTTGGGGAGACTTTGTCAACTTAAAAATGAATTACTGTTAACGTGTTGTTTTGATCTAAAAGTACGCTAACAAGACCTGCAGTGGTCCATATGGTGTGGGTTCAGGTGTTCAGCCCTGCTTACATTCCCTGTATGCTTCATTACATCCTCCTTGGCTGATATACTGGAGGATATAATGAAGGATTCAGCTTTAATTACGGTGGGGTCAGGTTCTCTAGCGCCTACTGTAAATCTGCAACACTCCCCTGACTGTGTAAGTGTGTGTGTGTGAGAGAGAGAGTGTTTTCAGTGCATCGTGCTTTGCACACAGCTAGCTCCCGGTCAGCGTGTAACGTTAATTAGCACGAGCAGAACATGTCTATGGATTTGGATTCACCTCCTGCTCTGATGAGGGACGAGTGAGAGTTATAGAGGACATGAGGTGGAAGCTCACAGATGAGCCTGAGAGAGTCCACTATGAGATGAAAAGTTCCCTATTCAGATAACACCGTGAGCAGGACCGCCAAGGACTCTTCGCTAATGTAAATGTTTAATCTCCCAAGTCAAAGGTTCTCTGCATGAAAAAATGCCTTCCTCTCTCACACACACCAGGGTTATCTTTTTGCATTTGAAATTACTTTTCATTTAAGCACTATTTTCCAATTTATGCACTAACATTTCAGTCAGTTTTTCCATCCTTTTTAGTAATTAAAACAATTTAATAAATATTACAACAGCTAAAAATAAAAATAGTAAGAAAACGTTATTATCAATGATGATGATGATGATAATAATAATTTAAAAAACATTTTATCCAAAGCGACATACAATGCATTCAAGGTATATCTTTGACCAGTTCATGCATTCCCTGGGAATCAAACCTCTGACCTTGTTATTGAAATTATTTAATTTTATTATATTATATAATTATTTTAATAATTATTACATTAATATAATAATGCTCTTATTTTAGCAATTAAATGGCCTAATAATGACTTTTGCTTAATTTTGATGGTATTTTTTGTATTTTGTTACTCTACTGATCTTTTTATTGTAAAGCACTTTGTAACTTTGTTTTGAAAGGTGCTATATAAATAAATGTTTACTTACTTACTTCAGGATGTTCTAGTGCTCGTGTTCCCTAGATGAGCAGCAGCGGCTCTGGTCCAAACGACCTGAAGACTGAGCCTTTTGAAAGGTGCTATATAAATAAATGTTTACTTACTAATAAAATATTACTACATAAAATTATAATTAGATAAAATATGATTTTCTGCCTTTATCAACCACTAGTTGTTTCATTTTATTTTATTTCTTTGTTTACATTTCTGCATGCTATTTAAATTAAGTGTTTTTAAACCAATAATTTATATTAGCTCAGTTAATAATAATAATCAAGTCACATATACATACACACATACAAAATGCATGTCCTGGAGTCATGTTTTACAGATATACTGCTCTGAATTTGAGTTTTTCTGAAGTCTTGATATACCAGCACATATTGTTTGCTTGTTGGCCCTCTGGCTATCAACACAGCAATAATGTCCATTTCAAACCTGTCACTATAACCTATGTCCATCTTGGATGACTGATCCACTGATCCTCTGCTGGAACCATAACATTTCCATTTTCACCATTTCATTTGAACCACTGTAATTGTCACTTGTTTGGTGGACAAAAGACTCACAGTTTGAGCTGTGAATATTTATAAGAATGTAATAAAAAATGTGAGAATCCTGTACTGCAGGAAACATGTTTATTTTAATCGTCTCCATATCAGTTACTCTATATGGATGATTCACTCCTCACATATGACACACCGTCTTGACATTACAAGCTATGAGGGATGAGTGCTGCCTGTACACACGGCATAGCTGCAAAAAGCATATAAATATCCCACACCTGCGTTTATTTGCATTGGAAAGATGAATATACCGTAAATCGCATTCGGTGGGTCAAACACTTCCATACCTACCTCACGTTTCCCACAATGCAACCAAGTGGGATCAACCTCTCACTCGGAGCGTTTTACACCATTTGAAAACAACAGCTGGAGAAGGAGAGAGAGAAACCCACAGAGAAAAAAGGTCGATCCCACAGAGATAGGACAGCATTTCAACAAATCCCATGTTCACTCCTTCTCTATAGCCCATAATTAATTGTGTTCACTAAGGCAAACTTATTTACTTGCTATTATTATGGCTCATGCTAAGGGTTAGGGATTTGAAATAAGTAATTCATCCCACATCCTCATGGCTTGTTGATGAGAGGTGTGCTATTACTTTTGAGTGATCAGACTTACGATTTTTGCCTGGCAGATGAAATGGGCAAAAAATCCCATTGGCTTACACTGAAAAAGAAGGCACCTTTACATATACAGTCAGGGGGGTAAAGGGAGACAGGGGGACTCTTGACTTAAGTAATAACTAGCAACCACCTAGAAACCACCCTAGCAACCACACAATGTACTAATGAACACCTTAGCAATGCCACAGAAATGCCCTTCTTAAAATGTATTTAAATGTGCTGCTATGGCTGTAGCTGAGAGCAAATATGCAAATGCACAGAGAAGAGTGATTAGACCTAATATCAATGTTACTGCCATATTATTCCATGAAACGATTCCCAGAGGGAACAAGACTAAAGAAACGAGACAATACTAATACTGATGTCTCCAAATCACCACATTAAACAGAAATGTAGCTACCATTCCCAAGCATAAATACTGCATGTGGGTGAATCTCACAAAATCAGCAAACAATAAGCCATAATTCAACCCCAACTCATGAAAAAAATAAGACATTATATTTTGCATAAATAAAATGAAGTCTATTAATAAGACCATTAAGACTTCTTGCATTGAGATAATTTTCTTCCCGAATTCTCATTACTGTACAGCAAAGAAAATCTCATTGTTATTACTGCAATGAGAAAAATGCAAAATGTATTCCGATAAAAATACTATATTACTACTTGAGAGTAATCAGAATTAAAAAAAAACATTTATGTGAAAAATTGTACTTATGAAAATGTTCATGCAAAAAATCTTAATGATCCTAAAATGGCTTCATTTTCTTTGAGCAAAAATTTTTTTTTCTTTTTTTTCAGATAAATAACATTAAAATTATGTAAAAATAACAAAAATATCCTAAAATAATACAACAATAAAAATAATGCATGAAACACGTTCAGCACTTTTAAGTTATGTAATAAGCAAACATGACATTGAAAGGGGTGTGACAATAAAAACCAATCAAAAATAGAGGTTATAATCAGCTTCAATTTTACAATTTGACCACAAGTAAAAGAAACGCCACCCACGAACATTTATATTAAAAAAAGCACACACTCGCCAATGATCACCCCCTTCGCTCAAAGCCATTTGCAGAAACGTCTTTATCTCTTTCAAACAGTGATGTTCATTCCCTCTTTTCCTTCCTCTCCAGGTAAAAGCGACAGCCCACGCCGAGCTTAAGGACAAAGCCACATTTCACACTGACACCGGGGCGGCACGTGGTGACGTGGGCTGGCCCACCTGCCCGCTCGTCTCATTAAACATTCATTGGCGGGTGAACGGGGTCCGTTCTGCAAGGATAAAGGTAGTATTAAAGAATTTCACCTCTCCTCCCAGCGCTCGTGATTGACTCCGAGCGGGAGTGGGGGTGGGAATGAGGAGAAAGGAAAAGACCTCAACGAGAAACAAATAAATAAATCTACAGGCTCCTATAGCTGCTTATGCCGTTAAATTTGGGAAAACAATTAGAGACAGAGAGAAATATAACAAACACATGTACATGGAAACATAAACAGGGATACAGACACAAAACAATCCCAGGGTTGGACAAAATGTGCCCCGTTTTGGTGTATAGACGGCACAGCGGTGTCACAGCAATCAGTGCCCGGTGCTAAATTACAGCTCTGTGCTTTCAGAGCCATTGTGAAGGGAGGGCAGGGGCAGCATCTGCGTCTTTTTCCTCCCATCGCACAGGCTGTGGGTGAGACCCTGACTCTGTGTTTTGATTGCAAGTTTCCAAATATACCCATAATGCCCTGCTGTGCTCCAGGCTTGGAGGCGTGCAAAGCACCTTTTTGGTTTCTGCTTCGTTAAAAGCGGTCATGGTAAAGAGGCAGTTTGGTTACCTGCTTCATAATTGCAGAACTTCAATAACGATTCATAAAGCCAAAAGACTTTGAGAAAACCTGGCTGTGAAAGCTGCATTTATTGCAATTACATCATTTGTTATGCTGAGAGTAGAGGAGTAGAAACTCTCCCTCCAGCTCAAAATGCTCTATAATCACATCTCTTCAACTCCACAATAAATCTTAGGCCATTATAAATATATATACACTGCCATTCAAAAGTTTAGGATCAGTAAGATTTTTTATGTTTTTTAATGGGACCTCTTTATGCTCATCAAAGCTGTATTTATTTGATAAAAAATACAGAAAAAACAGCAATATTGTGAAATATTATTGCAATTTCTAATATTGGTTTCCTATTTTAATATACTTTAAAATAGAATTTATTTCTGTGACGCAGTGCTGAATTTTCATCAGCCATTACTCCAGTCTTCAGTGTCACATGATTCAGAACTCATTCTAATATGCAGATTTTTTTGGGACCTGTGATACTTTTTTCTTTGATGAATAAAAAGTTAAAAGAACAGCTTTTATTTGAAATAAATATATTTTCTAACAAAGTCTTTACTATCACTTTTTATCCATTTAACACATCCTTGTTGAATTAAAGTATTAATGTCTTTAAAAAAAGAGAATTTTTGAATAGTAGTGTATATTGTCACAATTTAGATTTGGAATAAACACGGATCTTTTTAACTTTTTATTTATCAAAGAATCCTGAAAAAAGTATCACCGGTCCCAAAAAAATATTAATCAGCACAACTGTTTCCAACATTGATGATAAATCAGCATATTAGAGTGATTTCTGAAGGATCAATGATGTACTGTAGGAGTAATGATGCTGAAAATTCAGCTTTGCTTCACAGGAATAAATTATATTTTAAAGTATATTAAAATAGAAACTTTTTTTAAATTGCAATAATATGACAAAATTACATTATTTTCTGTATTTGTGATCAAATAAATGCAGCCTTGATGAGCATAAGAAACTTCTTTAATGATCCCAAATTTTGAATGGCACTGTATGTATGAATATATCCTGAATCAAAGTCATGAATATTACAGACACAATTACCTAAAGCTTCTCTAAATCTACAGAACAGGGTTTCAGGAGATGTTCAGACTACACTCGAGTGCTAATCAAGAGTGCTTCACACTGCGGCTCGCACCTCCACGCCTACAGACTCCCCTCCACTGCTGAAATCAATACAAAGTACCAGCGTTCCCCCAAGACCAACAGCACGGTGTGAAATGGATGCAGAATGTTGTCCAGTGGTGAATGTTTATGGGAACAGTGAGCACAAATTAAGGCGAAGCTGGAAAAATACATTTCCCCCTGCTAGGCGAGTGGGCTGGCCTTCATTAGGTGTAAAACAGCTGTTGCATGTAGGGGTGAGCGGTGGTGGATGTGTATAAACTGGCACTTGGTAAGGGAACCACTCGAGTCATTAAGCTGTGTGCCAGAGACGGCCCCTCTACCCCCACCAGCCAAACTAATACCACCACTGCCCAAGACACTCATCAACCAGAATTATCAAACAGATGTACAGTATCTCACAGTCTCTGCTGGTTAGGGGCAAGTAATTGACCGAAGGAAGATGGGTGGGGTGGACCAATGGTAATTCAAGGAAAACAAAACAAAACAAAACACTACAAACATAACATTTAGAAGGACGTGTAAGTGTAAATATTTCCAGGTATTAACATTGAAGTTTGACTATTTTTAAGTTTACCATGTATGATAAATAAAATAAATAATAAATGAAATTAAAAGTTAAAGAAAAAAAGTGCCCTTTCAACATACGCGACACTAAAAGAGCAAAATAACAATTTGAAAAAATCTGCAAATCTCTTTTTAGGTTATAAATATAATGTAACACAAATAAGACAAAATTAATTTATAAATGATATGCAAATACAAAAATGCAAAGCATAAATGTCATACAGTAAATAAAAACACACAATTTATATAAAAATATTCAAATATAAAAAACTGGGCAGAAAGAATCTACAAAACTATTAATGTCATGCAATAATTAAAATAAATTCATTTAAAATATAAATACAATACTATTTTAATGTTATACAAAATGTATATAAAATATATTAATTTAGGGCGGAAAGAATCTACAATACTATTTAATTGTTAAACAGTCAAAAAACAAAAAAAAAACATGACATTTATATTAAAATTATTACAAAAAACATGGAAAGAAACTACAATACTATTTTAATGTTGCAATGTAAAAATAAATCTAAAAAGGTTCATAAAAATGATCAATATTTAATTTAGGGCTCCATGACAAATTTTTTAAATTACAGTGGTCAAATTCCCTAGTATTTCCAGGTTTTTCATTACCGTTCCAGACAGTATCAAGTGCTGGGAAAAATAAAAATCACATAAAAATAAAGACAGGAGACAAACCTGCCATACATAATTATACTCACTGCAAATTGACACGTAATTATACTCCCAAATATCTACACAAGGTGACAAACCCATCTCTGTTCTGAATTACTTTCCACCAGCTGAAGACAAACAGCAGCTAATGTGCCTGTTACAGACGGGTTTGCTGATGCTAATGCCCAAACTAATCTGTCAGTGCGGGTAACCGAAAGTGTTCATTACTTTACTGAGGTTTCAGTTACACAACTACACAGCTCCCCACCCCAGAGAGAAATTACACACGGCCTCTGGAGATACACACAGACGTTCCTTTGCCCAAGGAATTCCGTTTCACTACTGATCCCACACTTTGAGTAATTAAATCTAACTAATTAAAGAACACCGAGAAAAGGAAAAGAATTGATAGAGACAGAGAGAGCGAGAGAGAGAGAAAGTGTGCCAGCTTTTCCCTGCTCTGCATGGGGTGCTGGAAACCGGAGATGCTATCAGGGCGATTTGTGGGTGTTTAGAGTCTTTTAAATGAAGTCGTGAGCTGAAATCATCACAGCGTCGGGCTGTGCATTAACCGCAGACTGCGCAGTGCTCATAAGAGATGGCAGCTTCAGCCCTGTGATACCACAAAATCAATCAGAGCTGTTTATTTTCACTTGACACGACTCTGTGTAACAGCCCGAGTTTGAGTCGCAGGGAAAAATAACTATGCAGAGGTTACAGACGTGTTCAGAATTCTGATCAAATCTTGATTTGATCTGTTATTTACACTGACATAAAGACAGTGGCTAAACACACGTTGCAGACGTGACTGGATTGAATTACAGTGTGACACAAGCAGAAATATTACATACGTCTCTTCAGATCTGGTTTGAAGTCGTCAGAAACATGAATGAAGAGTTGATTGGCTCTGCAGCTCATGTACTGATTAATGCATGCACTACCAGTTTCATGATAACAAAAACAGTCAATCTGTAAAAACAACTGCAAAATAATCAAAACTGAATCTGAGAATCAGAGTTCTTTTTAAAGCAAGTCAGTGCACTCTGCAACCACTTTGGTAATGGGCTACTATTATCTGCCCATCAGATGGTGAAATTATGATCCATTACGATCATTCTGTTCTTGTCTAAGCTTAAGAACGTGATTGCTCTTATCCTCTGTAAAGATGAAGTGTGTAATGTTAAAATGCCACAGAATTTGTTTTTAATATGGTAATAATACATAAATGCACTAATAAACAAAAAAGTGTTCATAAATGTATAATTTATAAATAATAAAAAAAAATAATTAAATTTAAAAATATTTTTTCTATCTATTATTTATATACTTTTATATTTTTATAGTATTTCTCTCTCTCTCTCTCTCTCTCTCTCTCTCTATATATAGCTTTATAAGTGCTTTCTATACTTATGAATGTGAACAGTCCTCTATTATTCACACTTATAATAAATCAGACCTTCACATGAACTCCTGACATCCACACTGTATATTCAATCTGATATCACAGTGATGACTTTTATCTTTTAGTATTATTAGAATTTTTGAAATTCAAATGATACGAAACTCCAACATTCCTTTCTGCAAGACCACCATAAGGGAAGAAAGTGGAATTATTAGATGCGAAATTTGTAGACATAAAAAGTTATGTCATAATCAAAAGGCTCGTCTTCAAAGTGTTTATGAAAATCGTGCCCGCCCTGTTCAAATTTTCCTGTCTTTCTGAAGCTACTGTGAGAAACCGGTAATGAAATTGCAAAGCGACTGGCTTGTAGGTTTTTATAGGGCTCTGCTTTGAAGTGCTCTACAAGGAATGAGACCTCCTTAATGCAGTTTGGAGAGAGTGTGAGAGAGAGAAAGAGGAATGACTTTCAGCTGAAAATAACAATCCTGTTTCTCTAACGAGCACATCTCTCTCTCTCCATCTCCATTTCCAATCCTCTCAGTGGAAAACATTGGCCAATTAAACAAGGGAAAAGATGCACACTCGCTGGTTCATCTGACAACAAAAAAAAGCCCTTAAAAAAGCAACACAACTAAAAAGCTAAAACAGTGCAAAGCTGCAAACATACTGCATATTCAGCTCAGCGTTTTTCTGTCTTATCTTCTCTCACTACTTCCTGTTTTCTATCTCACGTCTCCCTCCGTTTTTGCACTATATTTGCTGTGACCTGCTTTTCTCCTGCAGCTAACCAGATAACCTGAATAATTACCTCACAAAGAGCTGAGTGTATGTGTGTGTGTGACTTGCTGCTGGAATTCATTGGTGTGATGGTTACTAGACGTGGCACAGCCGTCTTCACTTCCTCTCAGGGCAACCTGCAGGGGTTAAAGGTCATCTGAGGGACTAAAGTCATACATTGAGGGTGGCCAGAATCTCACCCTTTTCTTTAACATTTTCCCTTAATTGTTTTTCAACGTGTTTCGACACCTACAGGTCTCTGAGATGGAGCTATTTGAAGCCAAACGGCACACTAAAAGCGATAGGATTGTCACGCTCCTGGCAATGCAAGCCTCAGATTTATTATAAATTCATGCAAATTAATTAATTTGCGAATTAAGACGCATTAAGAGACAACGGAAGTCAATTTTATGGTCCTGCCAATGAAGTCTGCCACTGGAACATGTAGCGAGACCCTAATTATGCAACAAACAACAGCAACAGTGTGTGTGCATAATTAGGATCTTTCTTCTGGTGTGTGTGTGCGCGCGCATGTATACAAGATTATATGAAAATATGAATGGAAGAGAGAAAAAGTGTTTGTTCACTAAAACAGCTCTTTGAATCTCAGGACGGCTGCCATATCATGGACTAGGTCACTACTAAGGGCAATTTAGATGTCATGTTTAATGACTAGTTGCTATCACACTGAGCACAGAGATCACTCGGGGCATTTAGAGGGCAACACACACAACCTGCAATGTTTCCTAACTGGAATTTGCTGGAGCGGCTACATTTAATAATCATCATATCTGGAGTCTGAAGAAAGCCCTTCAGGTATGATGTCATAATCATGCCTGGTTGAATGTGGAGTTGGATTAGATGCCCATTAGTGTAAAACCCTGAGAGCTCGTCATCGAAACATAACGAAGGAAGCCAATTTAAATTATGTGATTCAGACGGCTTTTTGCTGCTGACTGTTTAATCAGTAAAATGCCATGTGTTAGCATTCCCATTTACAATTGCAGAATATGACTTGCATTCTGATATCTTTGTGCTTTTTTCATCATTTTAAATCACCTAAGCCATTAATGTCACATGACTAAACACTCTAGAGCTGCAGGACAATGACATGAAAATAAAAAGAATGTACACAAATCCTTCACTAGCAACTATTTTGAACCATGATGTCAAATTCATAATTAAAATTTTTTTTTTTATAATTTTTTGAATGTCTGTCAATGGAGTAAGATGCTTTTTGCCTGTAGTTACAGCATGTACCAGCAGGGACTAATTGGACCACGTTTGCATGGACGCCACTGTTTCTCCATTGGTTTTAGAAATGAGTGCAGCACCCACCGGTTTCCACATCCTGCGCGTAGAAGTGCAGTCCATCTGTGATCTCGGTGACATAGACGGCTCTGTATTTCGCCACACGTTCCTTCTCCTCTGTGAGCTGAGCCACCTCTTCTTTTGGTTTCTCTTCATAATTGGCCCAGAGCTGTTGACAAAAAAAAAAAAAACATTTTCCAGTTTAAACCGGGATCTAAAAATTACCAATACATCACAGCTACATAACATTTTGTTTATTAAGTAAGTGGGGTTAATTTTGATTTCATGTTCACTTAAACCTATTAACACCTCAGACCGAACAAAATCTGAGTGGTTTAATCTGCTAGCATCAGTGTGAACATTGCATTTGTTGATAATCCTTTCACATTCACATGATGGGTCGGTAACCTATTTACCCACCCGTGAGAAGGTCACAATGACCTCTGTACTTCACGGATGACAGGCGGTATTGGCTAGATTTGAGCAACGCCGCCAGAGACAGAGGGCAGAGAATCATGAAGCAAGAACGAGCTCATTAAGACTTGCGGTTGCAAATCATGAATTTGAGTGCAGATTTCAGCAACGTGCCAAAACTAAGGACGAGAAGTTCTACTTCATCAATGCTTTATGAAATGACAAGAAAAGAGCCCCTACGTGCAAAGCGGTTTGTTTTGCTTACAAAGCGCTGAAGGTTGAGCCTATTACGAAATACAAACATGACAAATTAACAGGCTCTTACGCAACCACCCCTTACTTCATTCAGTTCGGAGGCTTTATTAGCAAATGATGTTCATCAGCTATTGAAGTTTTCCCCGTTATTCCATTAATTTTTTCTCTCCCAGAGAGCAGGAGGCAGCTAATTACAAACCAGACTTTTATATGCGCTTCCTCACGGTGCTGGTTTTAGCTAATTATGTCCACCAGGACTGCAAGGCCGACATTTACAGGCCAATTTCACCACCAGACTGTGAATTAACATAGATGTATGTAAAAATACAGCTGGTGGCATGCAGTAAGCCTTGCAAACCCAGCCACCAAATGATAAACTACAGGGTCAAACTACCCAATTACATCTGATTATTTCCCCCAAGCGCGACAAAAACAAGGGAACATGGAGGAAAATTATTCCTTGGGGAAAACGCCAGGGTTAATGAAGATTTAAACACAGCAAACCACTCAACAGCAAGGGCGCTAGTCTAACCCCACTACACACAATGCCCTGGCACAGTAATACGAAGTTATAATCAAACCTGGAGGACCAATCGCAGTCACCCAGATTTGAGTGTCAACACTCGTTACAGTGCCGACTGTCACAATGTCATTTCTGGCACTGCTGGTCAGCGCAGACCCCGCGCTTCCTGCAGCCACGTGACCTCTGACACGCGGCGTCGAGGCAAGGGCACTTGAGACACGCGTGACCAGGCGGACATATGCAAAAGCCCACTCTCACGTATCCTCCACTGCAAAAGCACAAAAGAAGCCACAAACACACAAAATGACTCAGAGACACACTGCACCCTGGGCAAATGACCTTCTGTGAGCAACCAACCATTCTTGTTTGTTCCACATGAGTGCAGGTATATGACTGCTGCTGGGCGAGGTCATGAAGAGAAAGGATTTGTGACGTATTCTGTCATTGAGCTGCCTGTGGCCTAAATCCATAGCAATAAGCCACAAAATACAAGTGTGACAGAGTGGGAGACGGAACGAGTGAAACGACAGCTTTGTTGCACGCTAACCACAATCCTCAAATGACAAAAAAACACATTGGCAGACATCTACAGAAGCAGAAACATGAGCGTCTAACATGGGCTAATGAGAGACTCTGATTGGATGAGCCTGTTAGAAACCATGGAAAAATTCTGAAAAACACAGTGCCCATAGAGGATACAGATGATACATTTATACTTATTCAAGTCACTGTAATGTCAACAGTAACCAAGAGTTCACAGTACCATAGGGAATGTGTAAATGTTAAAGAAATATTATCAATTGTAAAATTCAAATAATTTAATAATTAAAAAAATAATTTATGCATTTAGCAGACGCTTTTATCCAAAGCGACTTACAGTGCATTCAGACTATACATTTTTTACCAGTATGTGTGTTCCCTGGGAATCGAACCCACAACCTTTTGCGCTGCTAACGCAATGCTTAATTTTTTTTTTTTTTATTGCAGATAAAAATCCTTTGCAATGCCAAAAAAATAATATTAAATAATTGAGGATTTTTTTGCAGATAAAATGGGGAAAGACAAGCTTGTCTGAGTTAAAAACAGTAATCGAATGAGGGAAAATGGGGAAGAATAGTTTAAATACATTTTATGATTCTATATATATAAATGTTATAAAATAATATTAAATAATGATAGTTATTAGTAACTGTTTATTGAACATTAGTGTATTTTTATTCATAAAATAAACCACTTAAGGTTGTGCGATTTTACCTCAGTGAACAGTTTAGGCCATGACCTTGGCTGAAGTCACTGTAATGCATGCTATCGAGTGGTTTATTGCTTTATTATTAGTAGTATCAGTCATTGTAAGCAGCAGTTTATTTGTCAATAGTATATTAGTGTGTCTGTGCCTGTTGTGTTGAGCACTCAAGGAGAGGTCAGACTTCTATTCAGGGACTAAAGATACAGCAGAGTTACATTCATAAAAACTGCCTCTCTCACACACTGAGTTCAGGGAAGGGGGCTGTTCCAAACGCTGATGAAAGGTGACAGCGTGTCAATTCCAATAGAGTGTGTTCCACCCAGTGAGAGCGAATCCCCATCAACACCCAGAGTGCATACACGCACAAACACACAGGGCCCAAGGGAAAGAAGCAAACGTATAGTCCCAGTTCATACCGGAACACACTGAACTTTACCTGCCAAATTAATCAACATCCAAGAGAGTTATATGCATCAAACACTACAGTGAGCCAGGGAGAAGAACTACAATACCCATAAGTCACTGCACCCGAGGCAGGCAACCAGGCTGTCTTTTTTCGGCAAGCAGAAAATAAAGTAAAACTTGGCCTAATTTAGCTTTTTTTAAATAAGGGCTTTTATTTTGTCACATAGTCATTGTAGTGTATCAGACCGAATCAGACAATTTAAGATTCGATCAAGAACATGGTTGAAACACGAGGAGCCGAATTCCACAGAAAGGCCCAAGGCAACAGGATGTTCGTAAATCAGATCCTGGCACCACGAGTCTGAAGCAAGCCTAACCAACCAACTCTTTCACAGAACAGCTTGCAACATTAACACAAAAGAACAACTCAGGAAGGAGATTGTCAAATTTGGGGCAAGTAACCAAGATTAATGGTCAAAGACACAGCATATCATGACCATCACATGAGGAAAATCATTAGTAGAAACTGCGTTGGGTGGTTTCCCCCACCTAGAAGACAAAGACCAGACTGAGATTCCTTAAAAGACCCTTTAACCTCTGGTCTTCATAGAACATGTCCTTATGTTCACAGAATGGCACAGAAACTGTCTTTTACAGATGTAGATGCACCAAAATGAACTCAAAAAGACTTATAAACGAATATCAGTCCATTGCTTAACTCCATATCATGTATGTAACCCACACATTTGACTATCATGTTCTAATCACTTATTGTGTATGTCTTTTTAATAACTATTGAATAGCTTAAGGGTTCATATTCATGTTTAGTATGTGTGTGTTTGAATCTTCTTGCTTGAAACGTTTCTTCCAATCAATTCTTTGTCAAATGTATCATATTCTTGTTATAGAAATCATATGATGGGTCGGTAACCTATTTACCCACCCGTGAGAAGGTCACAATGACCTCTGTACTTCACGGATGACAGGCGGTATTGGCTAGATTTGAGCAACGCCGCCAGAGACAGAGGGCAGAGAATCATGAAGCAAGAACGAGCTCATTAAGACTTGCGGTTGCAAATCATGAATTTGAGTGCAGATTTCAGCAACGTGCCAAAACTAAGGACGAGAAGTTCTACTTCATCAATGCTTTATGAAATGACAAGAAAAGAGCCCCTACGTGCAAAGCGGTTTGTTTTGCTTACAAAGCGCTGAAGGTTGAGCCTATTACGAAATACAAACATGACAAATTAACAGGCTCTTACGCAACCACCCCTTACTTCATTCAGTTCGGAGGCTTTATTAGCAAATGATGTTCATCAGCTATTGAAGTTTTCCCCGTTATTCCATTAATTTTTTCTCTCCCAGAGAGCAGGAGGCAGCTAATTACAAACCAGACTTTTATATGCGCTTCCTCACGGTGCTGGTTTTAGCTAATTATGTCCACCAGGACTGCAAGGCCGACATTTACAGGCCAATTTCACCACCAGACTGTGAATTAACATAGATGTATGTAAAAATACAGCTGGTGGCATGCAGTAAGCCTTGCAAACCCAGCCACCAAATGATAAACTACAGGGTCAAACTACCCAATTACATCTGATTATTTCCCCCAAGCGCGACAAAAACAAGGGAACATGGAGGAAAATTATTCCTTGGGGAAAACGCCAGGGTTAATGAAGATTTAAACACAGCAAACCACTCAACAGCAAGGGCGCTAGTCTAACCCCACTACCCACAATGCCCTGGCACAGTAATACGAAGTTATAATCAAACCTGGAGGACCAATCGCAGTCACCCAGATTGGAGTGTCAACACTCGTTACAGTGCCGACTGTCACAATGTCATTTCTGGCACTGCTGGTCAGCGCAGACCCCGCGCTTCCTGCAGCCACGTGACCTCTGACACGCGGCGTCGAGGCAAGGGCACTTGAGACACGCGTGACCAGGCGGACATATGCAAAAGCCCACTCTCACGTATCCTCCACTGCAAAAACGTTGAGCCTATTACGAAATACAAACATGACAAATTAACAGGCTCTTACGCAACCACCCCTTACTTCATTCAGTTCGGAGGCTTTATTAGCAAATGATGTTCATCAGCTATTGAAGTTTTCCCCGTTATTCCATTAATTTTTTCTCTCCCAGAGAGCAGGAGGCAGCTAATTACAAACCAGACTTTTATATGCGCTTCCTCACGGTGCTGGTTTTAGCTAATTATGTCCACCAGGACTGCAAGGCCGACATTTACAGGCCAATTTCACCACCAGACTGTGAATTAACATAGATGTATGTAAAAATACAGCTGGTGGCATGCAGTAAGCCTTGCAAACCCAGCCACCAAATGATAAACTACAGGGTCAAACTACCCAATTACATCTGATTATTTCCCCCAAGCGCGACAAAAACAAGGGAACATGGAGGAAAATTATTCCTTGGGGAAAACGCCAGGGTTAATGAAGATTTAAACACAGCAAACCACTCAACAGCAAGGGCGCTAGTCTAACCCCACTACACACAATGCCCTGGCACAGTAATACGAAGTTATAATCAAACCTGGAGGACCAATCGCAGTCACCCAGATTTGAGTGTCAACACTCGTTACAGTGCCGACTGTCACAATGTCATTTCTGGCACTGCTGGTCAGCGCAGACCCCGCGCTTCCTGCAGCCACGTGACCTCTGACACGCGGCGTCGAGGCAAGGGCACTTGAGACACGCGTGACCAGGCGGACATATGCAAAAGCCCACTCTCACGTATCCTCCACTGCAAAAGCACAAAAGAAGCCACAAACACACAAAATGACTCAGAGACACACTGCACCCTGGGCAAATGACCTTCTGTGAGCAACCAACCATTCTTGTTTGTTCCACATGAGTGCAGGTATATGACTGCTGCTGGGCGAGGTCATGAAGAGAAAGGATTTGTGATGTATTCTGTCATTGAGCTGCCTGTGGCCTAAATCCATAGCAATAAGCCACAAAAAACAAGTGTGACAGAGTAAGAGACGGGACGAGTGAAACGACAGCTTTGTTGCACGCTAACTGGAATCCTCAAAGGACAAAAAACACATTAGCAGATCTACAGAAGCAGAAATACGAGCCTCTGACATGGGCTAATGAGAAACTCTAAACACTGATCGGATAAATCCAGTTTGAAACTATGGTAAAATTATGATAAACACCTGTGATCACACAGCAATTTAAATTGCAACTACAAAGACCCTATATTTATGCTAATGAAACACTGTTCCACCTCGCCTTAAAACCACTATAAACCAATCCTTCCTTAACTACAATTTTCTGAGGTATAATTTGGCTCGTCTAATTTCTAAAGGACGTTTTAGAGTTTAAACAATAAATGGAAATTATACAAAAATATGATAAAATGTTGTAGCTTGGACACTTATAATAGTGTCATGGTACCTACAGATGATACATTTATACTGATTCAAGTCAACAGTGACCATTGTAGAAACGTCACACTAATGTTATCAATTGTAAAATTCAAATCAATTCATATCAATTCAAATTAGGCTCTCTTTTCCACTAGCTGACACTACTGAGCACTTTCACTTTATAAAAGAAAACTGAATTCATCCCAGCCCACATAGAAATAATAGCAAATAAATTTTGCCCACTTTATGAGGAAATTTTTGCAGATAAAAGGGGCAAATGAAAGCTTGGCAAAGTTAACTGTAATTGAATGAGGGAGAAGAATAGTTTAAATAAATTTTATGATTCTATATATTTTAATAATGATTAATAATAGTAATTGTTTATTGAACATTGGTGTATTTTTATTAATAAAATAAACCACTTGAGGTTATGTGATATAAATTTTTCCACATTGAATGGTTTAGGGCATGACCTTGGCTGAAATCAGTGTAATGCATGCTATTAAGTGGCGTATTGCTTTATTATGGTAACACATATGGGCCAATTCTCACTATTAACTAGTTGCTTATTAGCATGCCTATTAATAACATATTGGCTGTTTATTAGTACATATTAAGCACATATTCTGCATGACCATATTCTACATCCCTAATCCTACCCAATACCAAAACTTAACAACTGCCTTACTAACTATTAATAATAAGCAGCAAATTAGGAGTTTATTGAGGCAAAAGTCATAGTTAATGGTTTGTTAAAAGCAAGAACTGGACCTTAAAATATAGTGTGACATTTATTATTAGTAGTATCAGTCATTGAAAGCAGCAGTTTTTGTCAATAGTATGTTAGTGTGTCTGTGCCTGTTGTGTTGAGCACTCAAGGAGAGGTCAGATTTCTCTTCAGGGACTAAAGATACAACAGAGTTACATTCATAAAAACTGCCTGTCTCACACCCCGAGTTCAAGGGAGGGGGCCGTTCCAAACGCTGATGAAAGGTGACAGCGTGTCAATTCCAATAGAGCGTGTTCCGCCCAGCGAGAGTGAATCCCCATCAACACCCAGAGTGCATACACACAAACACACAGGACCCAAGGGAAAGAAGCAAACGTATAGTCACAGTTCTTACCGGAACACACTGAACTTTACCTGCCAAATGAATCTACATCCAAGAGAGTTATATGCATCAAACACTTCAGTGAGCCAGGGAGAAGAACTACAATACCCATAAGTCACTGCACTCGAGGCAGGTAACAAAGCTGTATTTTTTCAGCAAAACAAATAAAGTAAAACTTGGACTAACTGAGCCTTTTAATAAGGGCTTTCAGTGTCACATAGCCATCTAATAATGCTTAAAAAAATAAATAATCAAAAGCCATGCTTATTATTAATCAAATTATACTTGGTAAATCAATTTAGCGCCCATTATATTCATAATGAAGGCACCTTTGGAAATAAAGGCTCATTAATTAAAGAGAAGCCTCTTTCTGACACTTCTGTGTTAGACATAATGGCACGGCACACTCACCCAATACACACAAACGTCTTTCACAAAGTCCACTTAAACTCAGGAGCTGCTGCATAAATTGGATACTTGGAATATTAAGATGTGAGTCCAATGACGGGGAGAAAACGAATCTTTTGTCAGCAGTGTGACTGGAAATATCTCATTTAAGAGATTCACTGGCCATTAAAAAGCATAGTTAAAGCCAAAATTTCTATTTTCTGTCCATTCCAGGACAAATACTGTACAGGAATAACCAGATGGTTTATTAAACTCTGAGAATATCTGAATGCAATTTTTGCTTGCACTGCTTCAGTTCTTCAAAGTGAAATGATCCACATTTCTAAAGAGGGACGTACTTCAGTAAATCTGTCTGGCAGTCTGGAAGACGCTGTATTCCACTGTAATACTTAGATAAAAACACACTTAAAAAAAAAAATCTTGACTGAAGTCAACATACAATATCTGACACCTATTTCGAGGAAATTCAAACTGAGTAAAAACTATATTGTAGAAACATTCAGATATCATATTTATCAGAGTCTCTACTGGTTGTAAGCACACAGATGGTAACTGGGATGTGGAGGCTAAAGGTCAAGTTCATCCTCAAGAGCATGTCAGCATATCACATTAGAATAATGTGCATAATAAGATCAATAATCTGCATGTGATCAATAAAAAAAATAAATGACCAAAACAAAAATTGGAGTTTCTTGCACTCTACCACACCTTGAAACTGCTAAATATCTACCAAGGTTATCTAGGAGGGCAAGACACACCACCATATCTCCTCCCCCAATTTTGATTGGGCCCGTTCCAAACACAGCTGAATATGTGGGTTATGCAGTGCTAGACTGTATAGGCACTACAATGGAATGGTAATCCGAGAGGTGGGATACATCTTCAGGGAGTTTTAGCTGAGTCTATTAAGATCTACGACCCATGATGCCCATCTGCTCGATTCGTCTGTGCATATTGATGAAGCTATTGGCAGTATGGAACGACTAACAAGACAGACATGCCTTTACATCGAATGCCTTTTACACCAGAATCAACACCACCATCGGCAGATGGATATGCCGTCTATATCGATGAAATAATTACTCAATCACTGCAGAAATACAATGCAAAAGCAACAACCCTGATATAGATACAAGTACGCGATCGCAAGAGAATGATCCAAGCAGAAAAGGTTGTCAGTTGTTTTGCACTCTTCAGGATGACATCACAAATGATTGTTTCTGATTTGAGTTTGTTTTTATCTTGTGAGAAAATGTAGATTTTTACAGTAAATTAAAAAAATGTATAATTACAGTAAAAACAATACAATACCAGTCTTGAAGTGGCCATTTATATTAGCATGATAAAAAAAAAAGGATTTAGAGCACCTTCCTGAATAATATCATTGCACTGGATCAATATGTGCCTATTTCCAGTTTCCTTTAGAGTGCAATGCCCCATTTATCAACATCAGAGTGCGCAGCTTTTACACACTGCCTTAAAACAATGTGCATTTTGAAAAGCACTATACAAATACAAAAATTGTCTTGACACTGCTTAAATATTTAAATAAAAGCAGCAAGAGCGTGAAGGAATGCAATCATATTCTGTTTGCAACTAAAACGTGAAGCTGATTAGAATGCACGACTACGTGCACCCTTAGAAGACTGGGGGAAGAAGAAGAGAGAGAGAGAGAGAGAGAGAGAGAGAGAGAGAGAAAGAGAAAAGAAAAAGAAAATCAATGTGAAAAGATCCATGAATGACAACAGCACTAAGCCTTACTCTTTTGAACTCCTAGTGATTGACATCTGACAGCTACAACCACTGACCGCGGCACACGCACACATCTAAGCAGGACACGGGATACAAATACAGTGCATACTAATAAGATTTATAAGGGTGAGGTACTAATGGGGTGTTGCACCAATGTACTTGTAGGATGGGAGATATTAAACACGCATTTACACTGCGCAAATGCACTGATTTCAATGATCACGTCAAATGACCAGACATTCATTGGCCAATGAGAAATTTTAAACTGGCATGTCCAGGAATGCTTTCTGAAATCTAATTAGCTTTATAGTAAGCTCTTCTAGTCTAAGGGAGGAATTGGGGAAAAAGACCCAGAGCTATATATTCTTGAAGACATTTGTATGCCATTCACGCTTTCAGCTCCATGTCTACATGTAGCGGATGTGTAAACATGAATGCTTCCAAGTGTCTGAGCACATATCAATCTCGAGGCATTAAAACCAGAACTACCAGTGACAGCTTACACATATTTTCCAAGTAAACGCACGTCTGTGTAATGAGAAAAAAAAAAACACATTTAACGCTAATTTGACTGTAAAGCACTATTATACTAGACGTGAGGAAAAAACAACACTGTCACACTTTTTCTGGTTCAAATGTACTCTAACACACGGGTCCATCCGGTGACAAAGGGCAGACCGACCATCCATCACACATCCCAAAGTCCACATCAATCTACTCACGGATGCTGACAAACACCAACTAAGTGACCTACACTGTCAGCATCCACTTAACCAGCAAACACTGAGCTAGGGCTATAAACTCACTTAGCATAATCACACTACACTCATCTGTAAACACACAGAATGCTGTAAGCTGGATAAATCTAGCGTTTTCCGACTCACCCAACTTAGGATGGGGTGACTTGGGGTGAAACGCAGAGGGGAGGGTTTGTGGAGCAGAGGTGGACGTGGAGTCTTGGATGTGGTTACTTAGAGGATAAATTTATGCATTAAAAGTGCCCAGGTGGCATGGCACTTTGGGAATCAACAACTGCGAGATGTCAGCATGCGGGGAGCTTCTCTTCAGCCTCATATCACCGACAGCAGCTGTTGGGATGCAGTGGCGGTTGCGCGGCTTACACCACTAATGTCACCGCCCTCCTGTCAGCCGTTACAAACTCCCACCAGCCTGAAATTCCTGCACGGTAAAGGTAAGAAATCACCAGAAACTCTGGCCTTCGTTGCAGCGGTGTTGGTGTCAGAACGCTTAAACATGCGCTAAGCGGTTTAGCGCCATTTCTGTAGGAAGTAACTATGGAAATGAAGCCCGTTTGCGCAAAAAAACAGCCTGGTTCTGAGGGGTCTGGCATGCATGTCTGGCAGGGGTCTGGCTCCCCATCCACACAGATGACGCCCCCGGGGAAACACGGCAGCATATGGGGCCTTACACAACACTCAGACTTTCTGCTCCAATGCTGACTTCACACAGCTATTAGAGGAAGACTGCAAAAAGATGACAACGCCGTTAAAGAAAACAAAATGACGTGCAAAAAACACAGTAACCAGAATTATCTGGTTCATTAAACACCAAAAAGCTGACTTAAAGTTAAAAGGGTTTCAGCAAACTTAATTGAATCTGTAAATTCTCCTTCCTTCAAAGTTGGGATGTAACTGAAGTAGCAACAAGTAATTTTGTTCATATTGTGATGTACTTTGGAGTAATACTATAATAAAGAATGGGACTTGGTCCTATTCATAAGATGTTTAGATTGAATGCGGCAGATCTGAATGCAAGTTTGCAGTCGATAGTAAGAAAGGGGCGGGTTTAAGCAGACTTAATGATTGGAGATGTCTGGTATGCGTAACGAGAAAAGTATATAATTTCACTGGAAGATTGAGTTTACGAGGTCAAAATAAATAAAATAATCGAAACATGCATGGGTGAATTGTTCACTATGTAATCTAAAACATTCATTAGAAAAGACAAGGTGAATTACCATTTCACCAGCAAGTGTATTAAAGCTAAATCAGCTCTTGAAGAACTGCTTGACTATTCTGCACACATCTAGACACAAATTTTTTTTTTTCAAAGCAAGGGAAATGTATTCAAAGAATCAAATGCACTGGAGGAGTTCTAATATTCCATTCCGAACAAACCTCCTGATGTTTGTACAAAGCTGAGAAAAAAAATAAATAAAAGCCTTCCAAATCAGTATTCATTCGCCGTAAAGACTAGAAGCGGAGCTATTTAAAGCGGCTTATTTCCAGCTAGCCTGCCTACCTGCTGTCTGCCCACACTTCACCGCATGAAATAACCACATGCGACATATGTTTTAATCAGACTCAGTCATGACAGAGGGCTTCCGGGAAGGACATGAAATTTAAGTGAAGTCTACTTCACAGAAATCCATTTATCAAATAAACCGATAATTGCATTTATGCAACCCTGGCCTAAAGAGGTTTAATATGTCTCTCTTTCTGTTTCCTTCTGCAAAGGAATCAGCACACAAAAACTTGTGCAAATTAAAAGCAAAATAATCAAGTTTATTTAATCCAGCATGTCTTAATGCCGGGTTGTCAGGGCTACAGTTTATCTCTTGAAAAGCAGCCTCTTCATTTTCTCAGATCGAATATTCCACCTCTCGCAGCTTTGCTCATCGACTCGCTTGCATCTGACAAACATGGGCGTTTAGCTGTCTTTACACATGGAGATGTTGAGGAGCCGGATAGTAAAAAGGAGGAAAGATGACAAAGAGAGGAAAATTGGACTGACATCGACAGCCACTCTTCAGGGGGACACTTACGTCCTGAAGGAGGCCTGGTAGCCCACTAAAACCAGTCACATCCCACACACACTCAAACAACATGGCTGGCTGCAAGCCCACGGCACAGATCAGAGACAGAGAGAGAGGGGGAATACTGAGAAAAGGGAGTTGCATGCTGGGAGAGAGAAAGAGAAGCACATGAGGGAAAGATGAAAAGAGGAAGTGAAGCCCGAGTACGTGTTTACATAACAGTGCGACTCCTTCAGGGTAGACAAAATGTCTGTCTGAGTAGAGCGAAAGAAATCACTCTAGAACTCTGCATTCAAATAGAAAAGTGCACTTTAAAGAAAGTGTTCATCCAAAAATGAAAATCGGCATCATTTATTTACCCGCAAGTTGTTCCAAAGCTGTATGACTTTATTGTGTGAATCACAAAAGGTGTTATTTTGAAGAATGTTCTGGCTGCTCTTTTCCATGCAATTATAATGAATGGCGAGAGCTTTCAAGCTTCAAAAATTACACAAAATCCCTATAAAATTATCAAGTGGTCCATATGACTCATGCATGATATTTCAGTCATTGTTCACTGAAAAACTTGACATCTTCAAACGTTTTTACTTTGAACTAGAGCCCTGCATTTCAGCCCGTGCCCGATGGGCCCTGACTTTTTTACACCCCTCGGACCAGGCTTCGGGCCAATTTTCACATCATAGTTCAGACGCGGCTGTTTTAGGCTTCTCCTTATTTTTATATTTTAGACGTCCATCAATTAGTGATGAAATAAATTGCCGCGCTGGTGGAAACAACACAAGACCGTGCTACCGCGACTGTCAAGAGCGGCTCGACGGTGTTTATTGTCCCGTCAGCAGCAGCATGGTGCGTGCCGTCAGCGCAGCTGAACAGTGATGCGTTCAAATGCACGCAATAGGCTTAAGCTTGCTGCAAAGCAACGGCAAAAGTTATTACCATAAATGTGTCAGGGGGAGATAGTAAGGAGATATTTGAATTATTTACTAATAAACTAGTGTTCTCTGAGTCGGTGTTGCAAGGATGAAGTTGCCGATCCTGACTCGCCATCTCCTCATTAGACGCGCCTTTAGAGAGAAGTGCATCTTTACAGATTATGATTATGATGAAAGTTTTTGTTTTTGACTTGTTTTATTTCGTTTAGTAGTAATTTAAAGCTTTCCATAGATATATTTCTCATGTCTGTGAGGTATGTATTCGCTGAGTTTCGGTTCATTTTTGTAAGCGCTCCTGTTCAAGACGAGTCAGCAGAAAGCGCATCATGTTTGTTTTCTTTATTTTATAAAAGCACAATGTTTTGTTGATATTGTGAGTGCACACAAATAAAAGTAGACCCTTTACAGCTACGAATGATGTATTACTCTTACCTTTATGAGCAAAAATGACGGTATATCCTGAAAACAATGCAAGTTATCGCATTGGCGCCTCCATGTCCTGCAAAGCGCGCTTCAGCTTCCACTCTCCGCAGAAACTATTGGATATAGCGCACATTTATCTAGGTTTAACGTTTAAACATTGTTATATGCTTGAACTGTTTTATATCTATAGATTTTATTTTAGGCAAGTCGTGATGATTTGAGAAGGCTAAATAGATCAAACATAGGCTCACTGTCTGCCGCTGGCCACTTGGTCGTTACTTTAAAAAACAAAAA
>NW_015544166.1:1359528-1359693 GCF_001515605.1 Sinocyclocheilus anshuiensis
AAAATCAGGAAGGAAGCCTATACTGTATGACTTAAATATGCTTGAGGTGTTAAAATGTAACCTTGCAACTTTAATCAATGTGTTTAACCTCTTTTAGCAGATAAAGCTATTGATATGTTAAGTTTAGTGTTGAATGAAAGCATGTAATATTTGCAGAACAATGGG
>NW_015544166.1:1359704-1361656 GCF_001515605.1 Sinocyclocheilus anshuiensis
AACAAGGTCTTCTATCTGCTGAAATCGGTGCTGAATTGATCTTAAAGTAGTAAACGTAAAACAAATCTCTGCTTTGTGATTCTTTCAGGTTGAATTTAAAGAACTCGTGGAAAAACGAGTGTTAGAACTTTGGGAACTTCATGCAAACTCCGTTAACTCTCATTCTTCAGAACTGTTTGTGTGTGTGTTTTAGCTTAGTTTAATGTAATCTAGAATAACCAATAAATTCTTGTTTCATTTACAAAGAAGTATTGTCCTTGTGTCGTGAAATTTTAAAGTTAAAACTCTGCCTAGATCCTTGTTACCTTGCTCAAAATTAATAAGATTACCATTTTGTTTATGTTGTCGTTGGCCACGAAGTAATATGAACAGAATCGTTAAGATATACTGATTTTAACGTTCGCTGGACGAACCGTTGATACAGTTTAAGCTCTAAGTAGTTGAATCAAATCAACTTGAAGATCAACATCGAATCTTTAAGAATCGATTCCTCTCAGAACCTGAGCTAAAATAATAATAATTAATTTCATTATAAAAATAAATGAGTTAAATTCTTACACATTACATACAAAATATACCGGCTCGGGCCGGTAATTCTGATAAGCTGTCGGACACGGGCCGGACTAGGGCCTGAGCGTCTCGGGCCAGGGCCGGGCTAGGGCCTGAATTTGAGGCCCGTGCAGGGCTCTACTTGGAACACCTGATTTAAAAAAAATATCATGAATCAGACATTGCTGCCTTGAACATGCCAAGGAAAGCTAAAGTGGTGATATCAAGACTTAAACTCACACAAAGCTATAACATGGCATATTTTGTGTCCTTGTTGAAGCATTCGTAAAATTGGATGGAAAAGAGTTCAACCTTCAATTTTAAATTTTTTATTTTTGTTCCATGGAATCCAAAACATGGTTGTGAAACAGCTGAAGGGTGAATGAATCATAACAGCATTTTCAATTTTGGGTGAACCATCCCTTTTAAGACAGTTATTCTCAAACTTTTTTCAAACCGCAGTTACACCTTTTTTTTATCGAAGTGATAGCCTACTTGTAGACTTAAAAATAAAACCGCCAATAGGTGGCGGCAAGTCACTGTCTTAATGAGCCAGGCGTCGCGTCATTCATTCATTAACGAAGCAAAATGCTGTAGTTATGAATGGGTTATTAACAGTGTTGGGAGTAACGCATTACAAAAGTCATAATATTACAGTAGAATACTACTTTTTGCTGTAACGCAATAATATAACGCATTACTAATCAAATTTGGATAATATTATTACTCGTTACAATCTCAGTAACGCAAGTTACAACAACATATTTTAACTCAAAATTAAGTGGTGAATTTACTAACACCGCAAAACAGCACCAGAGAAAAAATTCTGCGGGTAAAATAGTTTGTCTATTTACTGTTGCTGAAATTAGATGGTTGAGATGACTGCAGAGACGGATTCTACATTTGTGAGATGGACACATTCCTGTTATTTTCAGTTCATCGGAGAAAAGGATAAGAATGCATAGTCAGGTGCAATATGTGCGACACCAAACTCTCAACATGGAGAAATAGCACGAGTAAAACCTGGAAACACCTGGACTGGTGCCACAAACACCAAGCTATCGGAGAGAGCTGCGGGGTCGGAGAAGAGAAAAAAGGCGGTGGACTAGCGCAGACAAGCAACAAAAATTAAGTTGAACTAAAAATAACAAAATCTGTTTTTATTAAATCATAGTCTATATATAAAATGAATGAATATGCAAAATATTTCACTTAAACAGCCTAATTAACAGATTAACACAACGAAAGGAAAAGACTGAGAGATAGGCTATGCTGCTGAGTTTGGTTCATATGCTATTTGTGTGGCGCGGCGCTCTACGAAAGTCCACGGAAAGGAAACCGAGATGACAGAAATAAAAGTAAACACATTGCAGTTGCGAATGATCTGCATGACCAAAAATGAC
>NW_015544166.1:1362085-1368871 GCF_001515605.1 Sinocyclocheilus anshuiensis
ATCATTCATTTATTCATTCATTCAGTAACGAAGCAAAATGCTGTAGTTATGAATGGGTTATTAATCACTGATTCTCTGAATCATGCAAAGCTGCAGATTCGTTCACTAACTAAACACCGCTTGCTTGGAGACGCACACCAGATGATACAGATTTCGTTGGAACTATTATTATTTCATTGCAAAATATAACAAACATGACAATATTCTGTTTAAAATGTAGGCTACATTTAAAATTTAAAACGTTCATTTAATATTATCTTTTTAGTTGAACTGTTGTAAAAATTAATGCCACATTTGCCATCGTTTGGATATTCAGGGAAATTTGCATTCTTGCTCGTATTTTAAACATGAAAACAATAACTCACACAGAGTATGTCTGTATCGAAGAGAGTTTAAATCGATCTCAATGTACAGTGCGTGTCAATATTTTCTCTTTATGCTGTTAAGTGAAGATCTACTTTAAAGATACATTGAACAGCAGCGCGATTTGCTAAAGCAGCATATTCAGTGGGCATCCTATCACATGCACGCTGCTTGTGTGGATGCCGTCAGTTTTGACCGCAAAAGAATGAGGTAAGCTGATTGAATATCATGTATTTGACCGTTTACGGCACTCCCATTTTCCTGTTTTTACATTAGAAGCGGCATTTTGCTTGTCAGAAACAATAACTCACACAGAGTATGTCTGTATCGAAGAGAGTTTAAATCGATCTCAATGTACAGTGCGTGTCAATATTTTCTCTTTATGCTGTTAAGTGAAGATCTACTTTAAAGATACATTGAACAGCAGCGCGATTTGCTAAAGCAGCATATTCAGTGGGCATCCTATCACATGCACGCTGCTTGTGTGGATGCAGTCAGTTTTGACCGCAAAAGATGAGATAAGCTGATTGGTTATCATGTATTTGACAGTTTACGGCACTCCCATTTACCTGTTTTTACATTAGAAGCGGCATTTTGCTTGTCAGAAAGACATGTTCGGTTTTAATGTTACTTTAAGTTGGGGTAGAATTAAATGAATGCCAAAACTCAGAATTTTGTTCGCGTACCCCCACGTACCCCCAGGGGTACACGTACCCCAGTTTGAGAACCACTGCTTTAAGACATTCAAATCATGACCCATCACTCGGACTCTGATTTACTGAAACCAGGAAGTTGTCAGGTGAATCGGACACCATAATTTGATTCAGATTAAATTTGATCGATTCTTGATTGAGTTTCCTGTGTGAGCGTGCAGTGCAGTCCTGGCCATGTGCTGCCGTGTTTAATAGAATCGCAGAAGCTGACAGGCTCTGAGCCACTTCCTTTCACTCTCTGCCCCAACAAACACTGACAGCACATGAAAAAGAGCCCACTTGCTTTCCTGTTGAAGAAATGGCTCTTTCTGTCAACGAGCCTGTGGCGTTCTGTAACCGCAACCCAAAATGGCTCTGTGCACAGTCCGGCACGGTCAGATTTATGTCTGGATGTTAAACCCACGGGTCCATGGGGGTCAGGAGGGGTCGTCATGAGAGACTGATGGTCTGGGACAATGGAGGGGAGCTGTGTGTGATTGATGCTGAGGGGTCCTAACGTAATGGCCCGCTACAACTCTTCAGGCGATGGGATGTCAAAGAACGAACAGAAACACACACGTATGAAAGCACTCGAGCGAACAAGTGCACGAACACACACAAATAATACAACTGCCACACTTGCCCGCATTCAATGACAGATATAACACTGAAGCCTTGAGGGAATCACATCAAATACATACGAAATGACAAAAAGATGGGGAGAGAAAGCAAGAAAACAATTTTATTAAAATAATCTTTCAGATTCAAGCTAGGCTTTATGGACAGCATGTGACATACTGTCAATTAATATTGACTTGCCCCTCAGTTTGTAAAATCTAATAAAATAAAATAAAAATCACCATACTTACTGTATATCCCTCCATCTAACTTTTATTGTTCTGGACAATGTGAAACCTTGCATTGCTAGCACTCGTGATAAATCTCTTGTATTCTTCATTTGTAAGTTGCTTAGGATAAATGTAAAAATGTAAATTATTATTATTTGTTTGACTCAAATTGCTACCATTTTACCTTAAGATTTGTGAGACTAAAAGTTACTTGTTCACATGTTAGTTACATTCCTTTTAAAATAAAAATGCTTTTATATGTTTAGTTTACTTTATAATTTGGACAAATTATGGGGAATTTCTGAAATCTGTAGGTAACAGTTGAAACACAAAATGTTCAAGTCTTGTGAGCTTTCAAAACTATATATACAGTATGTTAACTTTATTGCGGCGCAATGCCTGGCTTTCAGAAATTCTGTCTGTAAGTGTATTACCGCAATTTCTGCTTATTTTTACAACCTGAGGAAGAAGTCAAAATTATTTTCCATGGTAAATTGACAGCATGTCACAGATGCTGTTGACGGCACTTAACTTGTATTGAATCCAGAACATTTCTGTAAAAAATTCACCCATTACAAACCCATTACCAAATGCAGACTGAGATGATGGCAATTGAAGCCCCTGGAGTCGCAAAGGCAAATTTTTTCCTCATGCACAAGATGCTTGCAGCCATTTTGTTTACAAACAAAGTGCAGCAAATAAATCAGCAATCTGAATGAACAGAAGAGCAGCTTTGCAAGGAGAAAAAGCGGGGAACGAGAGCATAAAAACAGGAGGAAGAGTGAGTGGATGCATTTAGGAGGGGAATTGGCAGCAGATCTAAGAATAGCCTCTCCCTGCACTGAGGACTTCGTTTTTTCCAGAGCAGGTAATAAAGGAAATTGATGAACCGTTAGCTGAATCCCCAAACCTAGAACCGCTGGCTTAAACCTGTCTACTGTGCTCTCTCAGGGGTATGTGTGTGCATACAGTGAGCCACAGTGACCTGAGAAAGAGAGAAACGCAGGTGGAAAGAGTGAGAGAATGCCGTTTGCTGAAAGCTGCTGAAAGCCTGGGTTCTCTGAGGTGGTCTTATCTTGCCGTATAATGATGGGTTTTAGGCCCAGGAGGCACCAGACACATTTCTGGATGACGTTGTTGCGAGAAACTCAATACACTTGAACCAAATAAGACAAAAAGCCTCTGAAAATGTGTCTCTGTTTAGAAGAAAGCTGTCGACGAGCTTAAATTGATTCAGGGAGGTTATCACATAAAAGACTCTGTAAAAAGCAGCTGTAACGCCACTGGAGTCTGGTAATGGACTGGCCGTGAGAAGGGTTGGAATGACACCACGATTCTTAAACAAAAAGAATGGTAGCAAACTCTGCCAGCAAGATACAAATATTTAGCATTTATTAGCCAGGAATGAAGGGACCGCCCACCGCTAAAAAGCATCACCGACACAGTCAGGAGCGTCTGCTCTCTGCAAATGTTAGTGGGCGCACACAAGAGAAGGTCCACTCTTTTTAATTACTGTCAGGCGATTAGAGAGGACACCTGAAGCGACAGCCGAGTTGAGGGTACTAAACGTTTTGGCGGTGGAGAGTTTGTACTCCCAAAAAGGAGCAAATGTCAGCAGGCTAGAGGGAAATGCCATGCCTGTGTGTGTATGTCTAACTCCACTTGGAAGGAGCAGAAATGCAATCTCATTCATCACACAGACGCACACACACAGAGTGTGTGGATCTCAGAGCAAGTGACTTTTAGATCTAAACACTACTGAATTTAAAGGACAAGTAGACAGTTTATGTATTCCTTTACTGTCATATCCCCAGGCAGCAGAGACAGAGGGACTCGATTCACTACAATATTAGAATATACTGTCACTAGGAGTGCAAATAAAAAGAAGCCCTTTATTTTTTATAATATATTTAGAACCTTCTGGAAGAATAATTCGAAACAAATCAGAGGAAGAAATCCGGAATGGGGAACCTGGCTTACTAGCTATTTTTCTCTCTATAACTCCACCTACACACACCCCCATCCATCTACTCATCTATCCATCCATCAACCCATCAATTTATCTTATCTACCCACCCATCTATACATCCCATCCATCCTTCTATCTATCTACCCATCTGTCCATCCACTGAATTTCAGTATTTGAGTGAATTAAAACTGAAAACTTGAATTAGCATATAAGACGGCCTATAGTGTCTATGGCATATTTGTACTCTAAACACATTTTGTGTCATACTCTGAATATTGTAAAACATAGAGCATTGTCAATTATTTTTTGTAATTTTAATCTCTTTGTATATACACGTGTATAACAAAGTGTAAATCAATGATTCGTGCACAGTAAGACCAGGAATGCTTATTAGCTAAATATAGTCTATTATGATTTAACATCAGCTTTAAAACCATCTGGCCCTATCCACTGACTTCCAGTGGTTTAGATACAAGGATTTGCCAACTGCAAGCAGATCTCTTCAATTCATAGGCTTCTGACATTGCAGAACCAAGAACAGAAAACACTACTGCCATCAACTCAAGCAGAAAAATGTCCGTTCTTGGTCTGCAGTCTCCCTCGAGGGGCAAATGTCTCTGTGTAACTGCAGGGCAACTGTCCTTCAACCTCATCCGCATTGGAAATCCCTCAAAAAAAAAAACAAAAAAAAAAAGCGAGCAAGAGCCATATATGCAACGATTGCAAACACAATGTGTTCTCTACTCTGCATGCGTATCCAAGAATGTGTTCATCTGCAGTAATGCAATTCACAATGTCATATCTAATTACAGTCTGAGCAGACAAACACGCATACACCGTGCTTCCCCCATGAGAATGGAACTAGTGGAAGTGTTATGGCTTTCTTTCTGCACGGGTGAACTACAAACATGCCTAAAAAAGCGTCCGTCAAGAGCCTAGAGAGATATCTTGTAAACGAGTGGAAGAGCGGCCAAGGACACACAGTCAGGGTGACATCTCGTGTTTGTACACATCTGTATGAATGTGTGCCTATGTGAATGAGAAGTGCAGCGTGAGCTAGATGTCTTGCATGTATGCAGATGCCTGACAATCCTTGTCTCGATGTGGATGGATTTTCTTGTCTGTGCAGATTGAGTATTTACATGGCTGGTCTGTCACTACATCCTGTCTGCCCATGTATGCTCTCTCCGGCTCTCCTTCAAGCTGGCATTGACGTTAAGTGTTCAAAGTTCCTCACGCTTGCATGCCCGAGTCTGAGTGAGTGCAAGAGGAAATGTGTGAGTAAATGTCTTTGTGGGTCAAGTTGCACTTACAAAATGGGGACCAAGTAAGGAAAACTGTTAAATAGAAATATAAAAACTTAGGGATGCACCGAATGTTCGGCAACTGAAATTATTATATAATAAGTGAAAAGACAGAATAAATTGTACCGAACAATGATATGACGCGATCAAATAGCAACCAGCGCAGAGTGAGAGGTACGCACTCTTTATAGTGCAACAAATGTCAGCAGTGTGGAAGCATTTGAAACTGTCCGAGAAAGACACAAAAATCATTACAAGCACCGACAGCGAGAGACTGTTTAGTACTGCAGCGCATGTCTTCGATGAGAAGAGGAAGGGGTGATTATTGCTGGTATGATGATTGAAATTACGAAATGGCCTTAAACAATTAAATACACTGCAGAACGTTATGTTTTCAAGCTCGAATTGCATGTATTCTGACAGCGCTGCACAAACTCGCGGCGCTATCGGCTTGTTAACCAGGGTTCAAAGTCCAAAGCGCAAGGAAAATCTGCGCTCGTCAGTTGCTCAGTCACATTTTTATGAATTTTTACAAGGCATACAACAGCTCTGTTAATACATTTATTATAACATTCACACAGCGTTCAAATTAGGATCTGTAATATTTTCTAATGTTTTAAAAGAACTCTCTTCTCAGCAAGGCTGCTTTTAATTATACAGTTAAAAATACATGCCTGATTCAAGAAGGGGGTCTGATGGCCAAAAAATATTAGTTTACCAACTTATTAATTTTAAGTTAAATTGTGCTTTGTTGGTATAGTGTCTGCTAGAATGTTAAAAATGTTCAGTGATAAATATTTTTAAATTGTTGTTTTGTAATTGATTTGTTTGTTTTTGAAAAGCAAGACAAAACAGTAAAAAGCACATTTTGGCTTTTTAATTTATGCAATGGTGAATTTTTTTTTTGGCAAAATACATGGGGAAAAAAACTCCGTATTTGGCCTTCGGCCCTGTGTTTAGTTTTGTTCGGTTTTGGTTTCGGCCAAGAATTTTCATTTCGGTGCATCCCTAAGTTTACCAACTTATTAATTTTAAGTTAAATTGTGCTTTGTTGGTATAGTGTCTGCTAGAATGTTAAAAATGTTCAGTGTTAAATATTTGTAAATTTTTGTTTTGTAATTGATTTTTTCTTTGAAAAGCAAGACAAATCAGTAAAAAGAACATTTTGGCTATTTAAATTTATGCAATGGTGACAATGGTTACGAGAGAGAAAATATCATTAGCTCATTATTAAAACAAATTAGCATCTCGATAGAAAAATAAAGGTCTGCTGAGGCGAGTTGCGAATGAATGTGACAGACTGCTGAAACTGCACCTGAAGATTTGTGGGAAAAACGTGTATGTGTGGTTATAAAGAGCCCTGGCTTGCCTTCAGGGCTGTTAAGAATTGCTTATGTGGTAGTGTGTATTTGAAGTGTGTACGTGAAGTTTGTGTTAGGAGTAGATGACCCAAGCCCATTTTCGATGCAGAAATGTGCGTCTTACATAATCCATGAGATGTATGGAATAGCCCTTCTCAGCTTTTCCCCTTTGTGTGACAAGAGAGATCATCTTTCTCTTGCCCTCTACTGAGGTAAGCAAGAGCAGAGCACCTAATGTCAACACACACA